>NC_088243.1:57110037-57300037 GCF_036934945.1 Oncorhynchus masou masou
GAGGAACAATTACAATAACCCACACAATAACCACACGCACACATAATACACCGTGCACACACGTTGGAAGTGCATACTACACAAGTCACACATTATATCCTATGCAAGTGTTGCACATTATATCCCACTCTGTTACTCTACCTCTCCCTGTGTTCTCTCTTTCTCTCATCATCACACACACACTCTCTGAAAACACACACACCCCATCATCCCTGGCACAGCCATCCCGAGTGCTGCGGGTACACAGGCGTTTTACTGGCACGACACATGGAAGGAAAATCTGAATGTGTTCTCACTAATCATTCCCCTATTCCACCCAGAGAGAGAGAGAGAAGAGAGAGAGAGAGAGAGAGAGAGAGAGAGAGAGAGAGAGAGAGAGAGAGAGAGAGAGAGAGAGAGAGAGAGAGAAAGAGAGAGAGAGGATGTGGGGACAGAGGGATTAGGAAACCCGTTTAGCAGGTGGTGAAAGATGAGGTGTTGGAGATAATGTGAGTAACCCGAATGAGAAAGCTGTGAGAAGGAGGGAGAGTGACAGAAGAGAGAAAGCTGGGAGGGAGAGTGACAGAAGAGAGAAGGAGGGAGAGTGACAGAAGAGAGAAAGCTGAGAGAAGGAGGGAGAGTGACAGAAGAGAGAAAGCTGTGAGAAGGAGTGAGAGTGACAGAAGAGAGAAAGCTGTGAGAAGGAGGGAGAGTGACAGAAGAGAGAAAGCTGTGAGAAGGAGGGAGAGTGACAGAAGAGAGAAAGCTGTGAGAAGGAGGGAGAGTGACAGAAGAGAGAAAGCTGTGAGAAGGAGGGAGAGTGACAGAAGAGAGAAAGCTGTGAGAAAGAGGGAGAGTGACAGAAGAGAGAAAGCTGAGAGAAGGAGGGAGAGTGACAGAAGAGTGAAAGCTGAGAGAAGGAGGGAGAGTGACAGAAGAGAAGGCTGAGAGAAGGAGGGAGAGTGACAGAAGAGAGAAGGAGGGAGAGTGAGAAGAGAGAAAGCTGTGAGAAGGAGGGAGAGTGACAGAAGAGAGAAAGCTGTGAGAAGGAGGGAGAGTGACAGAAGAGAGAAAGCTGTGAGAAGGAGGGAGAGTGACAGAAGAGAGAAAGCTGTGAGAAGGAGGGAGAGTGACAGAAGAGTGAAAGCTGAGAGAAGGAGGGAGAGTGACAGAAGAGAAGGCTGAGAGAAGGAGGGAGAGTGACAGAAGAGAGAAGGAGGGAGAGTGACAGAAGAGAGAAAGCTGAGAGAAGGAGGGAGAGTGACAGAAGAGAAGGCTGAGAGAAGGAGGGAGAGTGACAGAAGAGAAGGCTGAGAGAAGGAGGGAGAGTGACAGAAGAGAGAAGGAGGGAGAGTGAGAAGAGAGAAAGCTGTGAGAAGGAGGGAGAGTGACAGAAGAGAGAAAGCTGTGAGAAGGAGGGAGAGTGACAGAAGAGAAGGCTGAGAGAAGGAGGGAGAGTGACAGAAGAGAAGGCTGAGAGAAGGAGGGAGAGTGACAGAAGAGAGAAGGAGGGAGAGTGACAGAAGAGAGAAGGAGGGAGAGAGACAGAAGAGAGAAAGGGGAGGAAAACAAGGTTAGAGGTGAATGGATAGAAAGAGAGGGAGGGTAACTGGGAGAAGGAGTGAGATGGGATAAACGGAGGCATGCCAGTCCCATAAATGTTTAATTGCCAGCAGGTTTACTCATGTTAAAAGAGAGAGCAAAAATATGTGCAGAGCCCCCAAATCTAATTTACACAACAAATAGAGAGAGGAGAGAAGAGAGGGTTAAAAGAAGTGGAGGAGGAGGGAGAGAAAGAGGGAAAAGACGAAAGAGAAAGGGAGAAAATGCTAATTGGCTGCAGTTGGGCATGTCTGGCCAGAGATGAAAGAAATAGAGGACTGGGAGCAAGGGAGGGAAGGAGAGAGGGACGAGTGAAGTGAGAAGTGAAAATAAGAGGGGTTGGCCTGTATGGATGGATGGATGGATGGAAGGGGACAAGCGGGGGATGAACGAGAGCCATATCTAATGACGTCAGACTGACGTGTGCCATTCTGTGAGGTGCTCTTATCCTTCTCGCCAGTACAGCTGTCCTCGATGTACTGTACGACCGTCCTCCCTCCCTCTCTACCCCTCTTTCTCTGTCTCCCTCTCCCTCTCTAATCCCTCTAACCTTCCTATTCCATCTCTCCCCCCCCCCCACTCTCTGTATCTGAGCCACTCTCGTTATCTCTAACCCCTCTCTCTCCTTCTCTCCTCCCTCCCCAGCCTGTGACCTTAGCCAGAGTTGTTTCAGACCTGGTGGCGAGCCAGGTGTGCGCAGAGCACAGATAAAATGTCACCCGAGAACACGGTGCCAATAGAAAAGGAGGCTAACGTTTGCTAGAGTCGAACACGGTGAAAGCTAGCCCTGGGCCTACCAATGATATGCCTTGGTTACAGGTAGGTCTGTGTTTGGGAGATTTTTAAAGCCTCTGCCTTGCTCTTCCCTCCTCCTCCTCCTCCTCCTCTGAACAATGTCTCGGGGCAAATACCGCACGTGTGTTCTGTTAAGTATATCACTGTTGCACAAGGATCTGGGGTAAAAACAGCAACACCTTCTATTTTGTTTATTGAAGTTAAGAATCTGTTAAATTGTGGTTGTCTGAAATGACTGGTACTCACCCCCTAGGAAACTATGACAGCAAAAAATGATTCAGCATTGTGAGCCACAGACAAAGAGAGTTCACACTGTTTGCGCCATCCTGTCACTAGCGTTTTCAGTGTAATATTTGTAAAACATTATTTGTACAATCCATATCATTCCATTTCTGGATCTGTGACCGGCTGGTTAACAGTAACCAGGCCATGTTGTGTGGTTGTATGGGAGATCTGTTTAGAGTCTACACGGCATGTTTTTGTGTTTTGGTGATTTAGCAGATCTCTGCTTTACAAATGCTTAGTGCTCGGCGCTGCACACGGTTTCATTTTTCATTTAGTCGCAGCCCAAGGCCATGTCCTGGATCCCAGATCCCAGATCTGAAGCTGCTCGGCTTGTCTGGTCTGGAGAGAGGACCTGCGGATGACCCCAGTGCCTGGGACACACACACACACAGACCAGACGGAGCATACACACACACACACACACACACACACACACACACACACACACACACACACACACACACACACACACACACACACACACACACACACACACACACACAGACAGACAAAACACGCACATGTACACACACACACACACACACACACACACACACACACACACACACACACACACACACACACACACACACACACACACACACACACAGGCACACAGACAGACAGACAGACAGACAGAACACTCAAAGCCAGACAAGCGGAATACACCTTTTAATTCCACCAATCCACACATTGACATGCATCATATACACCCACTCAAACAGCAGCTACAAAAAGCAATATCGCAAAGAGACACACCACACACACACACGCCTGTGGTTCTGTTTGAAGTGGAAATACATTGCCTAAGTGATTGAATTTGAGCATAGCTTACTCTACACACACACACCACACACACACACACACACACACACACACACACACACACACACACACACACACACACACACACACACACACACACACACACACACACACACACACACACACACACACACACACACACACACACACACACACACACACACACAGATTTCACCCTGCTCTGCATATCTAATACACACACACCACACACTACCAGTATTCAGTACACACACGCTTAATAAACACACATTTGAAGCAGTCACCCACACACACCTGTGGTCTAGGCCTCAGTACAGAGGACTCTTCAGTCTCAGAGCCTTCTTAGTGGGGGCATCAGTAAAGAGGTTTTGACAGACAGCGAACACACACACGCTGCGATGAGTCCACGGCTGGAAGAGAAGACCTGAGTAAGCTGTATTTCTACCCTGCTCCCATTTCTCATTTTCCATCTGCCTCAGTGAGGAAGAACCTGGGGGAAAATAATGCCCAACGCAACACATTCTATTCTCCTCCTCTCTCTCTCTCTCTCTCTCTCTCTCTCTCTCTCTCTCTCTCTGTCTCTGTCTCTGTCTCTCTGTCTCTCTGTCTCTGTCTCTGTCTCTCTGTCTCTGTCTCTGTCTCTCTCTCTCTCTGTCTCTGTCTCTGTCTCTCTCTGTCTCTGTCTCTGTCTCTGTCTCTGTCTCTCTCTCTCTCTCTCTCTCTCTCTCTCTGTCTCTCTCTCTCTATCTCTATCTCTTCTTCTCTCGACTCCATTCCCACTACCACTCCCCATCTGTTTTTTACCTTCACCACTCTCCCTCTCTTCTCTACTCTGTCATTTCTGTGGTGGTAGTGTGTGGTTGACCAGCAGCCAGAGAGACAAGTGCAAGCCTGCAGCGCCGGCCAAACTGCCTCTCCGCCCAAATTACACGGGACAGTCCCAATTACCCTGTGGCCAACCAAAGCATTTCCTGGGTTAACGCTGGTGACGTGCAGCCTCTTTGCTGTGGTGAGGGGGGGTGTCATTAGACGCTTGTTTTACTGCAAACCCAGGAACGCGCCGTCAGCCACATCCACGCCACGGGAACGCTACTGCAACGTTGCGATAGCATGTCCTCGCTGCGACGGATGACACGTGAGAAGACGTCGGTGCCATGTTAGCAGGAATGAAGCCTGACGCGGTGGCGGCGGAACGGTAATGTGGGTCGGTGTCAGGTCGTGTTCAGGTAACATTGTCTAATGACATCTAGAAATGACAACCGTAAGGCAATATTGAGAGGATGACACAGATGTGCAATAAAATGTCCCTGTGATTCTAACCCCTGACCCTGACCGAGACGCTAACTCTTCTGCTAGAGTAACCTACTGGCCTTCCAACCCAGATATTCAAGCACTTGTTGCCCAGGGCTATGACTGTAAAGTAAACCTTGTGTGTTCAGGGTTAAAGTCACAGATAGATGAGTCTGTCTCTTCAGAGACGTACAGAGTTAGACAGTCAGGGTGTGTGTGTGAGACTGAAGAGATAGAGAAAAGAGAGAGGGAGAGGGGAAAGACGAAGAGATGGAGAAAAGAGAGGGGGAGAGTTGAAAGACGAAGAGATAGAGAAAAGAGAGGGGGAGAGGGGAAAGACGAAGAGATGGAGAAAAGAGAGGGGGAGAGGGGAAAGATGAAGAGAGGGAGAAAAGAGAGGGGGAGAGGGGAAAGACAAACAGATGGAGAAAAGAGAGGGGGAGAGGGGAAAGACGAAGAGATGGAGAAAAGAGAGGGGGAGAGGGGAAAGACGAAGAGATGGAGAAAAGAGAGGGGGAGAGGGGAAAGACGAAGAGATGGAGAAAAGAGAGGGGGAGAGGGGAAAGAGTATGTAATTGAAGCACAGAGCGGGTGGGAGATGGGGGAGGGGATGAAGGGGTCTGGTGAGAGAAAGGCAGAAAGAAGAGAGGGATGTAAGGGAGGTGAAGAGCGATAGATTAGCTCTGTAATAGAGACAAAGGGGTGCTCTCGTTCTCACTCCATCATCATCCGAAAAAAGGGATAGTCATTGGGCTCAGGGGTGGATGGCAGCTGTGTGTGTGTATGTGTGTGCATTTCAAGTATGTTTATGTGCATGTGTGTAGTTATGTAATGTATGTATTCATATTTGTAGTGTCAATGTATGCGTTGATAAGTGCCAAAGTGTGTATGTGTGTGTGTGTGCTTAGTTGCCCATCTGGTGCTGCTCAGCCAGCACTCTAATAACTCCAATAAGCCTGAGGTTTGCAGCTTCACACACACACACACACACACACACACACACACACACACACACACACACACACACACACACACACACACACACACACACACACACACACACACACACACACACACACACACACACACACACACACATATTAATTTACAGACCATTAATTTACTCTGAGCTCCGGGGCTGTGGTAACACGCCTGCCAGTACCAGAGGACGACAGAGGGATAGGAAGAAGGAGAGAAAGAGCGAGTGAAGTACAAAGTAAGGAGAATGGGAGAGGTGGATGAGTGACAGAGGGAGGGGCAGCAGGAGAGTGAGAGGCCCAGGTTGAGAGAGACAGGTTGTTGGTGGTTGTGGTATGGTTGCTGGTTGCTGTCGGCTGGTATGGTCTGGTCTGGTCTAGTCTGGGTTGGGCTGGGCTGGGCTGGGGAACGTATTGCATGCTGCCAGACTGGCTGTTCTCAGTCGCTCCTATCAGAGTGTCTGAGTGTGTCTGTCTGGTTGATAGAGCTTCAGTGAGTCTTGGAGCTTTGGAAGGTTAGAGAGTTAAGGGGAGTGTACTGTACTGGAGGTGAGGGGAGATCAGTGTGACTCAAGTGCCACTCTCTTCCTCCATTCCTCTCTCCGTCTCTCTCTCTCTCTCTCTCTCTCTGTCTCTCTCTCTCTAAAACAGGCATGTACACCTGAACACGCGCGCACACACACACGCATGCTTTGTCCTCTCTCCCTGTCTGTCACTCCCTCCACTGCAGGCCAAGGTTACCTGCTCTCTCCCCCTGTCCCTCCCCCTGTTCTCCCTCTTCTGTTCTTTTTCATCCCTCCCTCTCTCTTCCCCCTCTCCCTCCTTCCTACACTCCTCTGTTAATCTATTCCAGAGCATTGTGATCACATGGAAAAAACATAGCAAGTGCACATATTTCCCCCCAAGCCAAGAGTAAAAAAACACAGAGGGAGAGAGGGGGGGGGGGTAAACTGTTTATTCAAAGCCAGTGCTGGTCCCTTTTGTTGTGGTGGGAACCTGTCTTTTATTAGCAGTCTGAACTGTCTTCAAAGCCTGGAAAGAGAGAAGACATGCCAACAGACGAGTGTATACAACTCAGAGGAGAGGGGACAGGGGTGGGGAGGGCACAGGGAGCAGAAATTAGGGGAAAGGGGTACAGGAGAGGAGGGGGCAGAGGGGAGAAGGGAGAAGGGTGGGTGGCGGGAAAGAGTGGGATGGATGAAAGGGTGGAGGGGAGAGGGGACAGAGGGAGGGGACAGAGGCTGGAGTAGATTGCAGGGTTGGGAACATGGGACAGTGCCAGTGGCAGTAAGGACACAGAGCTGGGGAGTATCAAGGAGAGGGGAGGGGGTGTAGTGGGGGGGCTGGGACCACTCCAGGTGGACCAGAACATGGGGAAAGTGTTCAGGCCTGTTCTCATATGTTTTCAGGTTTTTACACTGGCAGACCTTTCACAGAGCCTTGTAACTGACTTTGTCAGCCTACGCGAGCGTGTGTATGTGTGTGTGCGCCTGTGTGTGTGTGCGCGCCTGTGTGTGTGTGTGTGTGTGTGTGTGTGTGTGTGTGTGTGTGTGTGTGTGTGTGTGTGTGTGTGTGTGTGTGTGTGTGTGTGTGTGTGTGTGTGTGTGTGTGTGTGTGTGTGTGTGTGTGCGTGTGTGTGTGTGTGTGAGAGAGGGCGAGAGAGATATGAAGGATGTATTTGGGGATAGCTTTGAGAGACGCGGAGCAGATATTCCCACATCTCTTATCTCTGCTCTCATATCAAACCTTCAGTATTCACACACACAAACACAAAAGTACAGCTGTCTTGGGAATAAACACCTTTTTGCTTTACTCTTCATCTCCTGTGCAGGCATTACCTATGACAAGGAGTGTGTCCCCGTCCAATACATATGCTGTGCATGTGAGTATATATGTGTTTCAGCCTGTGTGTGTGTGTGTGTGTGTGTGTGTGTGTGTGTGTGTGTGTGTGTGCTCTTGCACTGTGACTGGTCTTGAAGCAGAATCAAAGTGCTCTGTTTTCAGTAAGAGTCACAATCACCAAAGTGGCAGAAAGCGATGACATCACTGCAGCTGGGACCCCAGCTGGAGATCAGAAAGGACTTTTGGTGTATGCGTGTGTGTATGTATGTGTGTGTGCGTCTGTACGCCCACCCTGCGTGCATATGTGTGCTCAAGAGACTGAGTGTATGCATGTTTTTTTATGTGATTGTGCATACGGTATTCTTTTGCATGTAAGGTACCCGTCAAAAGTTTGCACAGGCCTACTAAGGGTTTTTCTTTATTTGAACTATTTCCTACATTGTAGAATAGTAGTGAAGACATCTAAACTATGAAATACATAATGGAATCATGTCGTAACCAAAAAAGTGTAAAAAAAATCGAAATATATTTTATATTTTCGATTCTTAAAAGTAGCCACCTTTTGTCTTGATGACAGCATTGCACACTCCTGGGATTCTCTCAACCAGCTTCATGATAAATGCCTTTCCAACAGTCGAAGGAGTTCCCACATATGCTGAGCACTTCTTGGCTGCTTTTCCTTCACTCATCTCACTTGTGCTGAGGTTGGGTGATTGTGGAGGCCAGGTCATCTGATGCAGCACCCCATCACTCTCCTTCTTGGTCAAATAGCCTTTACACAGCCTGGAGGTGTGTTGGGGCATTGTCCTGTTGAAAAACAAACGATAGTCCCACTAAGTGCAAACCAGATGGGATGGTGTATTATTGCAGAATGCTGTGGTAGCTATGCTGGTTAAGTGTGCCTTGAATTGTAAATAAATCACTGACAGTGTCACCAGCAAAGCATCCCCACACCATCACACCACCTCCTCCATGCTTCATGGTGGGAACCACACATGCGGAGTCATCCGTTCACCCACTCTGCGTCTCACAAAGACACGCCGATTTGAACTCATCGGACCAAAGGACAGATTTAAACCGGGCTAATGTCCATTGCTCATGTTTCTTGGCCCAAGCAAGTCTCTTCTTATTATTGGTGTCCTTTAGTAGTGGTTTCTTTGCAGCAATTCGACCATGAAGGCCTGATTCACGCATTCTCCTCTGAACAGTTGATGTTGAGGTTTGTCTGTTACTTGAACTCTATGAGGCATTTATTTGGACTGCAATATCTGAGGCTGGTAACTCTAATGAACTTCTCCTCTGCAGCAGAGGTAACTCTGGGTCTTCCTGTGGCGGTCCTCATGAAAGCCATTTCACCCTCGTGATGGTTTTTGCGACCACACTTGAAGAAACTATCAAAGTTCTTGAAATCTTCCATACTGACTGACCTTCATGTCTTAAAGTAATGATGGCTGTCATTTCTCTTTGCTTATTTGAGCTGTTCTTGCCGTAATATGGACTTGGTCTTTAACCAAATAGCGCTATATTCTGTATACAACCCCTACCTTGTCACAACACAACTGATTGGTTCAAACACATTCAGAAGGAAATAAATTCCACAAATTAACTTTTAACAAGGCACACCTGTTAATTGAAATGCATTCCAGGTGACTACCTCATGAAGCTGGTTGAGAGAATGCCAAGAGTGCACAAAGCTGTCATCAAGGCAAAGGGTAGCTACTTTGAAGCATCTCAAACACAAAATATATTTCGATATGTTTCACACTTTTTTGGTTACTACATGATTCCATTTGTGTTGTTTAATAGTTTTGATGTCTTAACTATTATTCTACAGTGTACAAAATAGTAAAAAATTAAGAAAAACCCTGGAATGAGTAGGTGTGTCCTCACTTTTGACTGGTACTGTATGTACATACAATATTACAAATGCAAGAACATGCTTGTGTGAAAGTTCATTTGAATGTTTATATAAGCATCAGTATGTGTATGTGAACCAACCTCAGGACAATCATCACTCTCACCACACACCCTCTCCTGTGTTTCTATTGGCTCAGCCAGAGAGGGGGGTGAGAAAAACAACAGGACTCATCTGACATCATCTGAGCCTTATAAACAGTGTTGGCTGGTGTGTTGTATGCACACATCTATACGCCACAGCTACCATACCATGGAATATCATCAAGAGCAACAATGTGTGTATATGTATGTGTGTGTGTATGTATGCGTGTCTGTGTGAGTGTTTATGTTGGGTGTGAGAAGATTTTCAAACGCTAAGTCATGCAAGCCGGAAAATACTGCTCATAAACTTCCAACCAGCGTGAGCAACTGAACCGACAACCCTTCGGCGTGCCAACACACACACACACCACGCTACTGAACACACCACGCTACCGAACATACCAAGCTACCAAACACTCCGAAACTCACCAGACGCGCCGATGATCACACCACAATGTGACCTACCACTTGACCTCTATGGTGCTCTAATGGAACAAAAGACTATTGAATTTACAGACCGAACACTGAACAGATGCTATTCTGTGATGAAGAAGAATGGCTTGTGTCTTCAATTCTGTCAGACATCACTTACAGTCCGAAGACCACGGCAGACGCACTTCTTTTGGAAAGGAAATGACAATGTGCTTTCTTGGATTTGTCTCATCAACAACTAAAAAAGTAATAGTCTACAATTGCAAATCAACACATAAAGTGGAAAGCAGTGTTTTTAAGTTAGATTCTTTTAGGAGTCTAAAACGGGTCTATCGCTAAGGTTGATAGTGCTGGGTCTTTTGCGATCCGCTATACAGGCACGCAGGTCCCGATAAAGTGCTCTCAGGCCCTAGACGGAGCCGACAAGCCTAACCAACACTGCAAACCTGGGGAACACAGCGATGACGGACGGCTACCAGAGACACCAAGCAATGCTGCGCACTCACGCTCACACACACACACACACACACACACACACACACACACACACACACACACACACACACACACACACACACACACACACACACACACACACACACACACACGGCATCAGCTATCAACACGTCCCTTATAGAGACCCATTCTTCTCTCTTAGGTCTAACCACATTCTTCTCTCTTTGGGCTAACCACATTCTTCTCTCTGGGGCTAACCACATTCTTCTCTCTAGGGCTAACCACATTCTTCTCTCTTAGGGCTAACCACATTCTTCTCTCTTAGAGCTAACCACATTCTTCTCTCTTAGGGCTAACCACATGCTTCTCTCTTAAGGCTAACCACATCCTTCTCTCTTAGGGCTAACCACATTCTTCTCTCTTAGGGCTAACCACATTCTTCTCTCTAGGGCTAACCACATTCTTCTCTCTAGGGCTAACCACATTCTTCTCTCTTAGGGCTAACCACATTCTTCTCTCTAGGGCTAACCACATTCTTCTCTCTTAGGGCTAACGACATTCTTCTCTCTTAGAGCTAACCACATTCTTCTCTCTTAGGGTTAACCACATGCTTCTCTCTTAAGGCTAACCACATCCTTCTCTCTTAGGGCTAACCACATTCTTCTCTCTTAGGGCTAACCACATTCTTCTCTCTTAGGGCTAACCACATTCTTCTCTCTTAGGGCTAACCACATTCTTCTCTCTTAGGGCTAACCACATTCTTCTCTCTTAGGGCTAACCACATTCTTCTCTCTTAGGGCTAACCACATTCTTCTCTCTTTGGGCTAACCACATTCTTCTCTCTTAGGGCTAACCACATTCTTCTCTCTTAGGGCTAACCACATTCTTCTCTCTTAGGGCTAACCACATTCTTCTCTCTTAGGGCTAACCACATTCTTCTCTCTTAGGGATAACCACATTCTTCTCTCTTAGGGCTAACCACATTCTTCACTCTTAGGGCTAACCACATTCTTCTCTCTTAGGGCTAACCACATTCTTCACTCTTAGGGCTAACCACATTCTTCTCTCTAGGGCTAACCACATTCTTCTCTCTTAGGGCTAACCACATTCTTCTCCTCATGTTACTTTCCTGCTATCACTGCTTTCTCTGTACTTCTCTCTTGCTCTCCCCACCTCCATCAACTTCTAAACTTCGACCACCTTCCAGAATCCTGTCACATTCCACAGCCCTGTCACATTCTATTGCCCTGCCACTCTCCACAATTCTGTCCCCCACCCTCCCACACACGCACGCACATTTTAGTGGCCCCCTCTCTTGGCGGCGGAGAGAAAATGTCATGCAATTCTGCTCGTTTTGCCATGGGGCAGCGATAACTAAATTGTGGGCCCCCTGGAGGTATTAGCATGATTACTACAAGTTTAGATCACTGGCTAAACTAACTTACCAATCCGAACAATTGTTAGCTGAAACGGCTAATTTACTGTCTGTCAGTGACTGACACAACAAGAAAGGATATTGCTGGTCCACAACCATATTTCGAAACTTGCACCTTGAGTATACTCCCAGTCAGTATTAAATAGAACGTCACGGCACCACCCGCCTTGGGGGAAAACCACCCATGGTCACCTTGGTTCCCCCATTGTCTCACAGCAAAAGCTTGACCTCTTTAAAAAGCTATGTTCTTGTTGTCTGGTTGTTTTTCAACACTGCCTGCCCCCTACAGTTCTCACTACTTAGAAAAGCATAATATTGCAGGACTTCCCTCATGCTGCTTTTCATGACGGTGCTAGCAGCAACGTGAGTCACTGCTCGCTAGCTACCGGCCGGGAACATTAAGCTAGCCAAGACCAACAACTCAAACAAATGGACTATCTAGATGCAGGTAGTGAGTGGAGTTACAAACCGACTATACTAATCAAGTTAAATGTCTTATCTGTGATTAAATGTTTTTCACACTCATAGCTACATGTAGCCTACTTGGACACCGGGTTACCACAATTTCCCACTCTGCCACGCCAAATGCAGCTAATTTCCAGTAATTCTACCAATTTTGCCATGGAGTAGAGAGATACTTTTTCTGTTTTTTTTTCTCACATTTTGCAATGAATTGAGTGCCACCTGTAGGTAAGTGCCTCTGGGCACATGCCCTGTGTGACCGGTCGGTATTATGTCATGATTACTACAAGTCTAGATAGCTGGCTCGACTAATTTACCAATATAAAAATTATTATGGACCCCCCTCCACACACACACACAAAATAAGGGCCCCCTAGTGGCCTGGAGCTCTAAGCGACCGCTTATGTCACTTACGCCTGGAGCCGACCATGCTTGTCCCACTCCATTATCCCTTACAAATTGACGTCCCATTCCTCAACTCTGTCACATTCTATGTTTCTGTCCCATTCCAGAATTCTGTCCCATTCCATCTGTCTGTCACTTTCTGTATTTCACTGTCATCCCATAAGTCTGTCAGAGCGCTGCCCCTCAGCCAGGCTGTGGAAAAAGGGAACGAGTGGCAGAGAGGATGGAGGAGGTGCCATCAGAAACATTTCTCTCTTTTCCTGTTGTTTCCCTGAACTCTGCCTCTTTTAAAATAACAAAGGGCAGAGGGGGTGGCAGGTGGGGTACGGAGATGGGAGGAGGAAGAAGGAGGAGGAGGAGAGGGGGGAAAGGCAGTCACCGAAACAGACGCTGACAGACAGAGAAAAAGAGAAAAGGAGTGAGCAAAAAAAAAGAGGGGGGAAAAGACAGAGAGAAGAGAGAAAACCAGAGACGTTTTTCTTCTCCAACGGGACAAAAGGTTACGGCATGACGGGGGTAGGTGTCAGGTGATGTGTGACAAGCCCAAATTAAAGATGACATAATGGTGGGGGCCGTCAGGGCCGGGGGTCGGTGGAGGCAGGGGCCCGTGGCAGAGGAGCCCGGCTGAGATGAGCTGAGCCGTGCTGGGCTGGACTGGGCTGGGCAGCGGGGGGCTACCCCGCCGCGGGCTGCTACTCCATATGGAACGCGTTAGTCTAGCGCTGCTAATGAAATGCAGGCTGACGTCAGGCCGACACCAGCCCATTGTTTTGCTGCTTAATTTGTTATAATATTTGTCTTACAAACGAGGGCTTTTGCAGAGCGAGAAAGAGATGAGGGTGTGGGGTTTTAGGCTTCAAATGAGTAAAGACAACTAAGGAAGGGCCTTCGTATGACAACCATAGGGAAGGGATCTTGAGGGTTTAGCGTTAGCGATAGAGGTGGAGGTAGAGAGAGGCTTGAAGCTTTAGCATAAGTGCTAACAAGAGAAGAGCTTAGGGTTTCAGCATAAGGGTAGAGCCGTTTCAGTGGGTGGTTGTGCCCGGAGGTACATAGAGGTGTGTGGGTGGGTGTGTTAGAGTGTGAAAGGTGAAAGGCTGTGTTTATTGCTGATGTGGAGGAGGTCTTACTCACAAGCAAACACTTCATCTCAGAGTGTGTCTCTCTTCCTCCATTCCTCTCTCTCTCTTTCTCAGTCTTTCACCCTCACTTTCTCATGGCTGGTACCTTCATTCACAAACAGACAGGCCTTTCCAAAAATAGTCTCTCGAGACCAGGCTAAAGAATGCCTTTGTTTTCCCAAAAAAGAAATGTGCTGTAATTGACTACCACCTGGGCATTTGGCTTGAGTCAGGGTGAGAAGGGAGGGGCACAGAGAGAGAGAGAGAGAGAGAGAGAGAGAGAGAGAGAGAGAGAGAGAACAAGGGGAGGGAGGGAGGAGGGTATGCAGATGGAAGAAAGGGGATGCAGCGGATGGGGAAAAAATGAAAGGAAAGATGAGACATGAACCAACTGAGAGACAGAGGAAAGACAAGAGAGAAGGGGGTTGAGGGGGGCATGGAAAGTGTGTGTATTATGTCCTTCCACTCTCCCCCCCCTTCTCTCTCTACGACATGTCAATTCAAAGGTGCTTTATTGGCCTGAGTAATGATGAGAAGTGTTGCCAGGGTAATTACATAGCACATTAAAGGGTTTCATAAACATTACAGTTCCTCCTCTGCCCGGTGGCAAGGCTAAGGGGGCAGGGAGGGCAAAAAAAATACAAAATAAATAACAGAATGAGAGAAGTGGATAGAATGAGACAGGGCAGAAAGAAGGTGGGGAAGAGAGGAAGGGGAAAGGGCAATGGTGAGGGAGGAAGAATACAGGAAGAGGAGAGAATCAAAAGGAGGAGTCGAGAGGAAGAGGGGGAGAGGAGGAGGAGAGAAGCTTGGTTTTAGAGGTCCGTAGATTCCATCGTCGTCAGAACATGAAACAGCAACAACCAGGATCAGCCTCCAACATAAACCACAGCTGCTATTCACATCACCATTAACAGTGTAGCAGAACACACACACACACACACACACACTGCTGCCACGAGCCTTACACACTCGCATAACCTTAGCATACAACCTCACATACACCGCAGACACAAGCGTTACACACTTACACAATCACAGTGCAGCCGCGAGTCGTACAAACACTAACACACCGCAGCACACGCCTTACACACACACAAGCTCCATGCACACCGCAGCACACGCCTTACACACACACAAACTCCATGCACACAGCAGCCACGAGCCTCATACACTACAACTGACTACGTCCAAAACGACAGCGCAGCCTCACACCCTAAACTACTTCCAACCAGTAGCAATGACTGGCATTCTACTGCAACTCACTAGATTGCAGTTGAGAGCCCAGTGATCCTAGAATTTGCTATACCATCACTATTCAATAACACACAGATTTCCCTAAAGGCTGCATGGTCAGGCCTTATATGGGGAGGCTAAAAGGCCTACCTACTACACAGCCTGTAAGCAGAGGTGGATTGGCTATTGGGCAATTCTGGCAAATGACAGATGGGCTGGTCCATCGTTAGCCCAGTGGGCCCGTCTTAAATGGGCTTTTTTTGTGCAAATTGATATATTTTTTTTTACAAATAATGGAGGGTCCTCAAGGGAAGAAATGGGCCAGTGTGTTTCCTGGCTGACTTCTGGTCCCAGTCCATCACTGCCTGTCTATAATGAGAGATGGCTGGCTGTGAGAACGTAGAGGGAGATGAATAACTAATCATGAAGAACCCTGCTGACATGGTTCCAAACAAGCATGAAACACTTCAGCTTGAAAGTGTCAAAGAAAAGTTATTCCAGCGCTCAGCTGGTCTATGTATAGACACTTTCCAACAACAGCTGCGACGGATTCCCGGACATGGAACGCAAACGCTCAATATTAATCTCACTGAAAGCAAGAGAACCAGACCAAGCTCTGTGTGCCACCAACATCGCCGCTAATGAAAACAATATTTCTCGTTTCTCTTCATCTCTTGCGGCGCGGTATCGCACAAACAGCCCTCGTTAATTAATTCCTGGTGTCGCGTCGTCGCAGCTGCTGGGGGATCTCATCTTCCAGACGTGGACAAGTGGTGAACAGGTTCCCATTTCAAAGCCAGCGCACTGTGCACATTCCACAACTCGAATGTACAAAAACATTTCGTAAGAAGAGCCCCTGTCATCAAAGCCGCTTTATTAAGTGTCTCATACATTGACATGTTGGGGAATGGCTGAGCCTTGGCTCGTGATTAACAGATCGGGGATATCTATCCCAGGAACGATGTTAGGCGGTTATCTCACCATCTGACCAGAGGAGTATTAATGAAAACCACACAGCACGCTGTCCAAAGAACACACACACACGACACTGCTCCCCCCCCCCCCCCAAAAAAAATAACCCAATCCATCAGTCTTCCTCCCCCCCAAAAATAACCCAATCCACCAGTCTTTCAAAGTTAAAGGGATACTTAAGGATTTTGACAGTGCCATTGATCTACTTCCCCTGAGTCAGACTTGTGGATACCATTGTTATGTCTCTATGTCCAGTATGAAGGAAGTTCGAGGTCGTTTTGTGAGTCGATGCTAACTAGCATTAGCGCAATGACCCGGAGGATAATAATTGTGCTAGTGCTAGTTAGCATCTTCCTTCAAACTGCACAAAGAGATAAAAATGGTCTACACGAGTTCATCTGACTGACATCTGGGGAAGTAGATAAAGGGCCTCATTGCCAAAATCCCGAAGTATCCCTTTAAGAGTATAAGCCTTTGCACTAGACCAACCTAAAACCACCAAATCCTGGTGATAGCAGTGTCCTTGTAGCAATAGAGGAGGATCCGGCCGAACCAACTATACCCAGCCTAACCAGAAACCATCCCAAAATAAACCCATAACCTTCACCTTCCAAACCTTCCTCTGCTAACCCCTCTTCACCAGAGGACCCTCCTGCCGTGATCAATGAAGGGCTCTAACCTGTGACCTCACAGCTGGGGCCAGAAGTTTTACCTCACCTTGTGATCTGTCAATGAAATACTCCGGGCTCTACCAATATCATAGGGTATAACTCATCCTAAAGACTATAGTTAGGACCCAGAGTTTTTCCAGGTCAGGTGACATGGTCAGGAAAACCTTGTGTCTCTGGTCGTATCAAGAGCCTAGTGCTCTAGCCTCCATATTGACCTTGGGGTCAAGCCAGAATGCCCTCATATAATCAGAGCGCTGTTTGGAGATTTGTTCTAGCGTGATAGAGAAAGGGAAGGCTCACACAATGCACCCTGGGTCTTTGTCTGGGCGCTGGCAGTATTGACGAGCACTGATCGATGTTAATTGCTAGATGGAATGGCCCTAAGGAGGCAGCAGCCTGCAGATATTCCTGGTTGGTCAACCTCATCCCTGAAAAGAAAGAAAGACAGGCAGAGACAGAAAGAAGGAAAGAAGGAAAGAAGGAAAGAAGGAAAGAAGGAAAGAAGGAAAGAAAGAAAGAAAGAAAGAGCAGGGGTCAGACCCACATAGCAGCATCCACTGGGCTACACACAAATGCATGCACGGACGCACACACACATGCTCTCATTCACTTAAATAATGAGTAGAGAGAGGAACACAAAGGCATAGTGTCCATCAATGCCAAGTCTATTCAAATCAGGGAGAGGGTATATGCAAAATATACGCTGGAGTGTGTCTTTGTTTGAGAAGTGTGTGAATGTCGGTTGGTCTATATCTGTAAGTGAGACTTACAGGTAACTGCCAAAATGTACGAAACACCAACATAAGAGTGTCTTAATAGGGCGTTGGGCCACCAACAGCTTTGAATTCGCCTTGATTCTACAAGTGTCTGAAATCTATTGGAGGGATGAGACACCATTCTTCCACAAGAGATTCCATCATTTCTTTTTTTTATGGTAGTGGAAAACACCATCTCATGAGCCACTCCAGAACCTCCCATAACTCTTCAATTGGGTTGAGATCTGGTGACTGAGACACACACACACACACACACACAAACACACATCTAATCAAATCAAATGTAATTTGTCACATGCTTCTTCAACAACAGGTGTAGACTAGCAGTGAAGCTCTTCCTTCCCAACAATGCAGAGAAAATTTTAAACATACACAATGAGTAATGATAACTTGGCTATAGAAGCTGTTCAGGGTCCTGTTGGTTCCAGACTTGGTGCTTCGGTACCACTTGCCGTGCGGTAGCAGAGAGAACAGTCTATGACTTGGGTGGCTGGAGTCTTTAAAAATGTTTAGGGCCTTCCTCTGACACCGCCTGGTATTGAGTTCCAGGATGGCAGGGAGCTTGGCCCTTAGTGACGTAGTGCTTTGCAGTCGGATACCAAGCGGTTGCCATACCATGGGGTGATGCAGCCAGTCAAGATGCTCTCAATGGTGTAGCTGTAGAACTCTTTAGGGCCCATGCCAAATCTTTTCAGCCTACTGAGTGGGAAGAGGCGTTGTCGTGCATTCTTCACAACTGTGTTGATGTGCGTGGACCATGTTAATTCCTTAGTGATGTGGACACAGAGGAACTTGAAGCTCTTGACCCACTCCAGTACAGCCCCGTCGATGTGGATCGGGCGAGCTCGGCCCTTCGTCCACGATCGGCTCTTAGGTCTTGCCAGTGTTAAGGGAAAGGTTGTTGTCCTGGTACCACACTGCCAGGTCACTGACCTCCTCCCTATAGGTGTTCTCATCGTCGTCGGGGATCATGCCTACCACTGTTGTATTGTCAGCAAATGTAATGATGGTGTTAGAGTTGTGAAGTCTCGGGTGAACAAGGAGGACAGTGGGGGACTAAGCATGCTACCCTAAGGGGCCCCCATGTTGAGGGTCAACGTGGCAGGTGTGTTGTTGCCTACCCTGGCGGCCTGTCAGGAAGTCTGGGATCCGGTTGCAGAGGGAGGTGTACAGTCCCAGGGTCCTGAGCTTAGTGATGAGAGGGCACTATGGTGTTGAACGCTGAGCTGTAGTCAATGCACAACATTCTCACATAGGCATTTCTCTTATCCAGGTGAGAGAGGGCAGTGTGGAGTGTAATAGAGATTGCGTCCTCTGTGGATCTGTTGGGGCGGATGTGAATTGGAGTTGATCCAAGGTGTCTGGGATGATGGTGTTGATGTGAGCCAAGACCAGCCTTTTCAAAGCATTTCTTGGCTACAGATGTGAGTGCTACAAGGGGATAGTCATTTAGACAGGTTACCTTGGTGTTCTTGGGCACAAGGACTATGATGGTCTGCTTGAAACATGCAGGTATTACAGACTGGGCTAGGGAGAGGTTGAAAATATCAGTGAAGACACTTGCCAGCTGGTCAGCGCATGCTCTGAATATTCGTCCTAGTAATCCGTCTGGCCCCGCAGCCTTGTGACTGTTTAAAGGCCTTATTCACATTGGCTATGGAGAGTGAGATCACATAGTCGCCCGGAACAGCTGGTTCTCTCATACATGGTTCAGTGTTGCTTGCCTTGAAGCGAGAAGGCATTTAGCTCATCTGGTAGGCTTGCATCACTGGGCAGCTTGCAGCTGGGTTTACCTTTCTAAATCCATGATGGTTCACAAGCCCTGCCACATCCGACAAGCATCAGAGCCGGCTTAGTAGAATTCGATCTTAGTCCTGTATTACCACTTTGCCTGTTTGGTGGCTCGTGGGAGGTCATAGTGGGATTTCTTAGAAGCATCCGGATTAGTGTCCCCCTCAGATGTTGCCTGTTATCCATGGCTTCGGGTTGGGATATTTACAGTATATATGGTCACTGTAGGGACGTCATCGATGCACTTATTAATGAAACCGGTGACGGATGTAGTAAACTCCTCAATGTTATTGGATGAATCTCGGAACATATTCCATTCTGTGCTAGCGAAAGACTACTTTAGCTTAGCATCCACTTCATCGGGCCACTTCCTTATTGAGCACGTCACTGGTACTTCCTGTTTGAGTTCTTGCTTGTAAGCAGGAATCAAAAGGATAGAGTTATTGTCAGAGAGGGCGAGGGAGAGCCTTGTTTGCTTTTCTCGGAGTGGAGCATTTTTTTGTTCGTTTGATTTTTTATTTCACCTTTATTTAACTAGGCAAGACAGTTAGGAACAAATTATTGTTTACAATAAGGAATTAGTGTGTGCCACCCTATGAAACTCCCAATCACGGCCGGTTGTGATACAGCCTAGAATCAAACCAGGGTCTGTAGTGATGCCTCTAGCACTGAGATGCAATGCATTAGACCTCTGCCTTAGACCGCTGCACCACTCGGGAGTAAAGGTGAAGAGTTGTGTCACCTTTAGTTGCACAAGGGACATGCTGGTAAATATGAGGTAAAATAGATTTCTGTTTCCCTGCATTAAAATCACTGGCCAAGAGAAGCGTCACATCTGGATGTGCATTTTCTTGTTTGCTTATGGCCCCATACAGCTCATTGAATGTGGTGGTCTTAGGGCCAGCATCGGTTTGAGGTGGTAAATAGACAGCTACAAAAAACATAGGTTAAAACTCTTGGTAAATAGTATGGTCTGCAGCTTATCATGCGGTACTCGAACTCGGGCAAGCAAAAAGTCAAGACTTCCTTAAAACATTAGAGATCGCTCACCAGCTGTTGTTAACAAAGAGACACACGCCTCCCCCTTTCACCTTACCCCAGGCTGCAGTCCAGTGGAGAGAATGCATGGAAAAACCCGAGAGTTGCATATTATCCATGTCCTTGTTCAGCTACGACTCTGCGAAAACACCGTATATTACAGGTCTTCAGGTCCCGTTGGCAGGCTAGTCTTGAGGAGAGCTCGTCCAGTATGTTTGCTGGTGATTGTACGTTCGCCAATAGAACGAGGGTAGAGGCGGTTTATTTGCTCAGGATGCCAGCTCGTTTGCCTCTCTTGCGCCGTCGCTTCCGCTTTTGAATCCCAGGTCCGGTCCAGAGTTAGCAAAACGTCCAGAGCTGCCTGACTCGAAGTAGAAATTGTTATTCAAACCTAGGCTTGTGATCGCTGTTCTGATGTTTTTTTGGTCTAAGATCAGCATTTTTGCACACAAGATCAACCCCCCCCCCCCCCACACACACACACACACAAAATAGCAGTATAGGTCAGTAGCCCAGCATCAACTCTCACACACACCTTTAAACCCCCTATGCTCCTTTGAGACCCCACTTTCAACGTCACTGAGATCTCTTCTTCGAGCCGTGGTAGCCAACAATGGGCGACTGAGCATTTCGACACATGACCCTGTGTGTGCGCGCACGCATTTAAAACATCTTAGCTGAGGATCAATAGCCAGGAGCTGCGGAGGCAAAGACATGGGCGATCAATACACTCCCTCGCTGCAAACAGAGCGACAGTGGGAGGTGATACAAAAAGACAGGGGGGATTAAAGAGACCGATAGGGAAGACAGAAAATGAATGAGGGAAAGACTTGCGTGACAGAGGGCGAGGAAGAGAAGGAGAGAGAGAGAGGGAGGAGAGGGGGAGGGCGAGGTAGAGAATGAGAGAGGGAGAGAGAGGGAGGAGAGGGGGAGGGCGAGGTAGAGAAGGAGAGAGGGAGAGAGAGAGAGAGAGAGAGGGAGGAGAGGGGGAGGGCGAGGTAGAGAAGGAGAGAGAGAGGGAGGAGAGGGGGAGGGCGAGGGAGAGAAGGAGAGAGGGAGAGAGAGAGAGGGAGGAGAGGGGGAGGGCGAGGTAGAGAAGGAGAGAGGGAGAGAGAGAGGAGAGGAGAGGGGGAGGGCGAGGTAGAGAAGGAGAGAGGGAGAGAGAGAGAGGAGAGGGGGAGGGTGAGGTAGAGAAGGAGAGAAGGAGAGAGAGAGGGAGGAGAGGGGGAGGGCGAGGTAGAGAAGGAGAGAGGGGGAGAGAGAGAGAGAGAGAGAGAGAGAAAGAGAGGGAGGGCGAGGTAGAGAAGGAGAGAGAGAGAGAGAGAGAGAGAGAGGAGAGGGGGAGGGCGAGGTAGAGAAGGAGAGAGAGAGAGAGGGAAAAAAATGAAGAAAAATGTAAATGTGTGTAAGGTAGACAACTGAAAGCCCTGAGGAACTTTTCGATGTGGACTCATATTTCAGTTGACTATTTCGCTCTAGACCTATCTTTCACCCATTCGGAATAAAAATGCATCTGTTGGTAAGCTGACTACACGATGGCTGTCAGCCAGCACATCAAAACCTCATTCATCAAGGTGACGCCTTTCTTACACCACTGCAAAGCTGGATACCCACAAAAGGCGCTCAAAGTGAAATAGACTCCCTGAAGTCACTCCTCATGACGAGGCCTTTCTGCAGCTCTCTGGTCAGTCTAATAAAGAGCATGTTAATATAGCACAAATGACCAAGAGCAAGCTGGAGAAAACGGATGCCACGAGTAATGACTCTTGCTCCCTTTGTGGTGTGTGGTTGCAGCAGCGGTGTGCGTCTGTTTGAACCTGTGGTCCAACGGGCTGTGGTCAACCAGGTGGTTTAAAATGAGTGCCCTCCTGCCCTGGCCTGGCTAGCTGGACACCAGGCAGGCCAGAGGAGCAAACTATCCACCCAGACACAGGTGCAGGGAGGGGAAGAGGGCCAGTAGGAGAGGAGGGCCAGGAGCTCTTCTTTTGAGCATGACTTAAAGCCAGTCAACCACAGTACCCCTACCCAGCCCTATGAAGCCACGTAGCCTGTGTGTGTGTGTGTGTGTGTGTGTGTGTGTGTGTGTGTGTGTGTGTGTGTGTGTGTGTGTGTGTGTGTGTGTGTGTGTGTGTGTGTGTGTGTGTGTGTGTGTGTGTGTGTGTGTGTGTGTGTGTGTGTGCGCACATGAGCAACATCGAAAAGCCAAGATATCTGCCCCCCCCATTTCCAGCACACACAAGCGAGTGAGAACCCAATCTCTCCTGTGTGTGTGTGTGTGTGTGTGTGTGTGTGTGTGTGTGTGTGTGTGTGTGTGTGTGTGTGTGTGTGTGTGTGTGTGTGTGTGTGTGTGTGTGTGTGTGTGTGTGTGTGTGTGTGCGTGCGTGAATGAAAGGTATGGAATGAGTGTTGTGTTGGCTTGGCTGACCGTCTGCGGTTCTGTGGCGGTGAGAGGGAGGGTTGGGAGCGCAGAGCGGGCGTTGCTGCCGAAATCCCTGAGAAATGTTCGTTTTGGATCCGAGTCCATGCTTACATACCGCCCTCCCGCTTTTCAAGCGGACTGTCTCTCATTCTCTGTTTCATTTTCCCCTCAAGGTTTTAAGTTATAAGTTATGAAACGAAGAGTCACAAAACATAACTTTTCAAAGCGGTAATTATTTACTTGGAGGGTCTGCTCTGCTAGTCGTGCCCCCCCATCCCGCTCTGGCGGTCTCGCCTCAGCCCACACTCCCCACCATGGGTCAGGGGCAGAGGGGTGGCAGTGGTCGGGTTTCTTTTTAACTGAGGTGAGAAGTAATCGGAGGGCAAAAGTGACTCGCCCCTGTTATTCCCCAATGACTAGTGAAAGGTTCCACAAGCGCAGAGAAACCCGCATAAACCCGTGTTTTGTGGAGATTTGTAAAAACTAAGCCTGTTCCCCCTTCCTCCTTTGTTGCAGCCAGTGACATTTCCAACACGGTTTCGCCTTTGGTGTAGTTGGTCGGTATCACATAGCGACTGACTAATCTCATTTTGATCCAATAAGTGTGTGTGTGTGAGAGAGAGAGAGAGAGAGAGAGAGAGAGAGAGAGAGAGAGAGAGAGAGAGAGAGAGAGAGAGAGAGAGAGAGAGAGAGAGAGAGAGAGAGAGAGAGAGAGAGGGGGGGGAGAGAAAGAGGGGAAGCGGGGGAGAGATAGAGAGCAGACGCGAGAGAGGGGGGGCTGGTGGGAGGGAGGGGTGGATTGATCCACGGCTGTTAAAATCTTGTTCTGTTTTTTCTTGGAGGTTCGTGCCTGCCGACTGACTCGCCTCTCCCTTACAGCACTCCCATCCACCGTAAAGACGAGCTTTTTGCGGAAGGAGAACGCTTTTTATATACATGCTGTAGCTGGAGAATAGACGCAGCTGTGTTCTTTCTGTATCTTCTCCTGTGCTTTCCTCTCGTCACTGAATGAAAGAGGGAGGCTGTGAGAGAGAGCGAGAGAGAGGGGAGAGACGGTGCAGGTTCTGGAGTGGTCTGTCAATGTGATTAGGTAAACGTCGTTGAAGCGCATGCATTCACTTGTATTTCTTTACAAACAGGAGAAGTGGACCTGTGTCTTCTGCACTGCAACGGTCGGTTCCAACTGAGCCATCCAGGCTTTGGTGCCTTTACAGGAAAAGTGCTAACTTTCTACGTTTAAAAAATTACTAAAAAGATCGGATTGCATTTTTTCCTTCAAACATTTTTGAGGTGATGTCATCGCGCTCTGTTTTGGCTGGTATTGTGCCGGAGCTCAGGGAGGACCGCAGCCAGGCAACCAGCGGTTGAAACGGTCGGGGAAGTCCGAGAAATCAGGTGCAGAGAGCGCCTGTCATTTCCGTGCTGTCGCGGGTGGCTGGGTCCGCCACCCAGTCACAGCTGTTCCCATCCTCTCCAACTCCCCCTCCCTCCATCCCTACCTCTATCTCCTTCCCCTCCTCCCTTTCATTCCACTCTCTCCATCTCCATCTGAGCTGGACCGCTACGGGCTCTTATCCACATTATTTGACACTGTTGTTCGGTGTCCCCGGGGCCAGAGACTTCGTGACCCATCGTGGGGTCGCAGCCATGAACGAGCCCGCCCTGCAGCACCCGGCGCCCGCAGAGGCCCCTTCTTCACGCCGCCCTCGCCTCCAACCCGTCCAGGTACCCCGCCTCCCGCAGCGCCTGGCATTGCCTCGCAGGGACTAGAGACCTTGGGCGTGCTCCGGCCTGCGTCCAGACAACCACTCCTCCTTTACCACCCGTCATTCTGCGTCTCATCTCTTCAAATTCGTCTCTAATGTGGACTTCTCTCAGAATAAAGTTATTGACCTAGTATAAACTTTATTGTCGCACTAAAACACCAATACGAACGTGGATTACGCATAAGATTACCGGGAGAAAACATCGTCAATAAATCACATTGGAGTGATTTTGACTGACATTAGTTTCATTATTGATACGTAGCAGGTGAGTCGATTGGAGTTTAGCCTCTATGAGTCGTGAACGCGCTTTCACCTGTTCCTCTCCAGCCCGGAGGTGCGCAACTGTTTGATGACCTAACCTCCCCCGCGCTCCGCCCCTCCCCGTTGCACCGGCCACCGTGACAGCCAAGAGAGGTAGCCCTCCAGTCACAGTGGCACGGCCACCCCCCGCCCCACAACCCGCCCTGCCCGCGCCCTCACACCCACGCCGCCGATGCCAACGGGAGTGTCCGCTGACTCTTTGACCCTCCACTCCGTCCAGCGGATTATAAAAACACAAGTGAACTCTCCGGACTGTCGGACCGGCTCTGACCGAGCGAGGCGATTGACTCTGGGCGAAGTTCCCTAGTGGAGGGGGGAAGCGATGCGGTCCCTTCTCTCCACGCTGGCTGTCTTGTAAGTCCCTCTACCCATTTATCAAGAATGTTATTGCCATATGAAGCACATTCTGTTTGATTGTTGCAGTGTGTTGTTTAGTCTTTGACCATATGGACACGGCAGTTTTTGATGGGCATGGTTCATGGATGCTCTGGCCTGGGTATTCGACGTCTCATCTCTTCCCATCGGTCACCATAGAAACGTGTCAAAGAAGGTGATTGGCTAATTAGTCGGGGTCACTGGGTCAGGGTTGGGGCTGTGCCACCCATAGGACTTGTCATAAACACGTTTATAACTGATTGTTACTGGTGTAGATGTTGACCATTTCAAGGTCTATATGATGTACAGTACAGTAATATATTGCATTGAATCCACCACTATCACAAACTATTGTTTGATCATAGTCTGCAACCATATTTCATTGAAAATGTGAAATACGTGCCAACTGCAGCTATGTGAAAGGATACAGAATGAAGCCAGGGATTTAATTTGTCTTTCATTGTGACCAATTTACTTCTCCCAGATGGCAGTCATCTCCAGATAGTTATCATCTCTCTCTCTCTCTCTCTCTCTCTCTCTCTCTCATAAATGGATAACAACCTAAGAGTGTCAGATGAAGAGAAAGATTCAACTCTCCACCACCTCTTCTATGTTATCTTCTCATCTACCATGCAGGCTCTCTTTTTTTTATTTCCCCCTCACTCACCAGGCCACGGCTACTAACTACCGCTCCACACGAACGTTACATCTATAATCATCAACATATTAGCTCGCCTGGCTAATGGCTGCTCTACACAAATTCAAGCATTGGTTCAATGGTCTAGACTCAGAGCCACTGCTCCCCACTGGGGCCTATTTCACCTCTGACCACAACACCACAATGAGACCTACAGTGCTATTCTTTTAGAAAACACTGCTGCACGCTGGGACCCGCTGCTACTCTAACCACTGCTCCACACTGGGGCCTGTTACTGCTTTAACCACCACTGAGACTTACCGCTCTGCTTTTCAAACCACAACTCCTCTCCGAGGCCTACTGCTCTGCACTGAGGCCTACCACTCAAACCATTTCTCAACAGTGAGGCCCACTACCTCAGCCATTGCTCCACCCTGGCGCTCCGTATTTAGGCCCACTCTACCTTAACGTCTACTCAACATGGGAGAACTTCAGAGACACAGGTTTATGATGTCGGCTTGATGCTTGTTTTGGCACAGGTCCAACCGACAACCAGGTTTCCCCATTGGTCCCTCTTATAGAACCATTACCTCCCTCTTACAGTCCCTTTTCATCTCTATCTTTGCTACTCTCCCTCTCTTCTCCATTTCTTCTGTCTTCGCTTTCCCTGCTCGCCATTTCCTCACTGGCATACTGTGAGTGTCTGTGGTCGGGAAGAGAGAGGTAGAATCCAGAACCGAAGCACTTTTCTCTCCGTGTCCTCGGGCAGCGGCGCAGCAGTGATGTTTTAACAGCTGAGAGTCCTCACAATGCACAAGACACCACCACTTTTACAGCTGCGCAGGCAGAATACAGCTTTGGTTCCCCTGGTGTCTGCATCTGTTAGCAGCCCTTATGAGCTGATACACCAGCCAAGGGAAAGATCACCCGTGTGCCGTTGCATAGGAAGGAGTTTGGCTTCTTTGTGTGTTTGGGTTGGTGTGGGTTGTGGTATGTGGGTTGAGTGAGTCAAGAGTGAGGTACATGTATGTCTATGAGTACGCATCAGTGGATGGATGCAAGACCTTTCTCATTTTCACGCTCTTGTCTTCCTGTCTCTCACACCACAAAAAATGGGGACACCCGTGTTTCTCTCCAGCCGCAATACTTGTACAGTAGGAGTACAGTCTCTCTTTCTCCCCGCCCTGTCACTCCCTATCTCTCCCCGTACACAGACACCTGTGTGTGTGAGGCCATGACAGTGTGTGGGGGAGTCTCCTCCATCCCTAAACACTGAGCATGGGACAGGAGAGAGAGGGAGGGGAGAGAGGGAGAGAGAGAGGACAGTGGAAGGGAGAGAGGGGGACTGGTAGACCTAGGGATATGTGAGGATGAAGAGAGAAAACAGGAGAGAAGAGAGAAATAGGTAGGAGAGAAACAGGTAGGAGAGGAGAGAGAAACAGGTAGGAGAGAAACAGGTAGGAGAGGAGAGAGAAACAGGTAGGAGAGGAGAGAGAAACAGGTAGGAGAGAAACAGGTTGGAGAGGAGAGAGAAACAGGTAGGAGAGAAACAGGTAGGAGAGGAGAGAGAAACAGGTAGGAGAGAAGAGAGAAACAGGTATGAGAGAAACAGGTAGGAGAGAAGAAACAGGTATGTACTGCATTTGGCAACACTTCACTCAACAAGCTTGCCTCTCCATGCTGTAGTGTAGAACACACAGAGAGTGAGAGAGAGAGAGAGAAAGAGAGAGATAGAGGAGACAGTGCATGCTCTTCTCCACAGCGCGCACACACACACACACACACACACACACACACACACACACACACACACACACACACACACACACACACACACACACACACACACACACACACACACACACACACACACACACACACACACACACACACACACACACGCACAAGTGATATTATGGCTACTTACACAATGGCACAGTACAGTCATGTAGGGGTCAAGAGGTGGTTGAGTGGGAGAGGTGTCAGTCAGAGGGTTTCCCTGTCTGTGTTTCCCTGCTGCTCTGATGGAGCATCTGCTGGAGGAAAACATGGAGGCTCTGGGTGTTGTCCCCGACTGACCCTGGATTTCTGTCTGTTTGTCTGTCTCGCATGTCGCCATGCCAACTACACCACCCCATCCTGTAACTAATCCCACCTACAGAATGTCTATTAATAGACACCTACAGAATGTCTGTTGACACACACCTACAGAATGTCTGTTGACAGACACCTACAGAATGTCTGTTGACAGACACCTACAGAATGTCTGTTGACAGACACCTACAGAATGTCTGTTGACAGACACCTACAGAATGTCTGTTGACAGACACCTACAGAATGTCTGTTGACAGACACCTACAGAATGTCTGTTGACAGACACCTTACAGAATGTCTATTGATAGACACCTACAGAATGTCTGTTGACAGACACCTACAGAATGTCTGTTGACAGACACCTACAGAATGTCTGTTGACACACACCTACAGAATGTCTGTTGACACACACCTACAGAATGTTTGTTGATAGACACCTACAGAATGTCTGTTGACACACACCTACAGAATGTCTATTGATAGACACCTACAGAATGTCTGTTGACAGACACCTACAGAATGTCTGTTGACAGACACCTACAGAATGTCTGACGACACACACCTACAGAATGTCTGTTGATAGACACCTACAGAATGTCTGTTGACACACACCTACAGAATGTTTGTTGATAGACACCTACAGAATGTCTGTTGACACACACCTACAGAATGTCTATTGATAGACACCTACAGAATGTCTGTTGACAGACACCTACAGAATGTCTGTTGACAGACACCTACAGAATATCTGACGACACACACCTACAGAATGTCTGTTGACAGACACCTACAGAATGTCTGACGACACACAACTACAGAATGTCTGTTGATAGACACCTACAGAATGTCTGTTGATAGACACCTACAGAATGTCTGACGACACACACCTACAGAATGTCTGTTGATAGACACCTACAGAATGTCTGTTGACACACACCTACAGAATGTCTGTTGACAGACACCTACAGAATGTCTGTTGACAGACACCTACAGAATGTCTGTTGATAGACACCAACAGAATGTCTGTTGATAGACACCTACAGAATGTCTGTTGATAGACACCTACAGAATGTCTGTTGACAGACACCTACAGAATGTCTGTTGACAGACACCTACAGAATGTCTGTTGATAGACACCAACAGAATGTCTGTTGATAGACACCTACAGAATGTCTGTTGACACTCACCTACAGAATGTCTGTTGATAGACACCTCTTCGTAGGTCAAGTGTCAAGGCTGGTGGTTCTGCTGACATCAGAATAAGGGTGACAAGGTTTGGGAACCAGCAACTGTCTGACTCTTGTAGCACAAAAAAAAGTATTCAAATGTATGCACTCACTACTGTAAGTTGCTCTGGATAAGAGGGTCTGCTAAATGATAACATGTAAAAACAAATGTAATATCTGAGGGAGCGGGGAGTCCCGCAGTCCAGCCAGAAGCTCTCTCTGGTTTCCCAAGGATAAGTCTCAGTGTTGGGGAAGGGATCAGATGGATGGAAGGAGAGGAATTCTTGGATCGGAGATATACTGAACCTATTTTCTCTTTCCAGATGCATCCAGATGTTGCTGGTGATGTGCAATCCATTGCAGGTGAGAAGCTAGATATGCACGTGTGTGTGTGAGTACATGTTTGTATGGATGTGTGTGTGTATGTCAATAAACGCGTCTTGACAAAGGCATTTAGGACCTTCACATTTTTGCATCGTGTTGCTGTTCATCGTGTCCTTGTATTCTTCCCCCAAGGATGGAGGGAGTGGGGGATAGGAGAGAGCATGCAGTAGCAGTATGCTGATTGTGACCCGTGTGTCCCGTGTGTGCAGCAGGTGTTTGGCGTGGATGGGGTTAACTTCAGCGTGCACGTGGAGAACCAGACCCGGGTGAGAGATGCTATGAGCCGGCGGCACCACCGGGTCTACCAGCTCTACAGCCGCACCAGCGGCAAACACGTCCAGGTGCTGGGGAGACGCATCAGTGCCCGCGGAGAGGACGGAGACAAATATGGTAAGACACACACACACAGACAGGCACATAAGTACACACACACACACACGCCTCAATCCTTCCAGCCTTGGCAGTGGGCAGTGGAGCTTGTCTCCGGAGCACAAAGACCTCATCGACCAACTGCTGACTCAATGATTCACCAGAGAGACACACAGAGAAAGAGTGAAAGACAAAGAAAGGAGGAGAGAGGGGGCCTGTCAGGTAGAGTGTTAGGCAGTGTTAGAAACTCATCTCCTCCATCGATCTATCCATTGATTTTTCATCCTCCCCGTTGTCTTCTCTGGGTTTAAAACAGCAGGCTGCCCCCCCTCCCTCCCTCCCTCGTCCATCCCTCCCCCACTCCTCCCCCTTCCCCTTTCTCTCTTTGTCTGTAATTATGCCTAACCCATTCTCAAACCTCAGAGGATCAATGCAGGAAAAAAAGCCCAACGTTAACGCTGGTGTTCATATTCCTCTGTGCAGATGAATGGGGTTCATGTTACCAGCTCTCCCATTCACAACCGTGCTCTTCACAAACATACCACTTCAAGGACAGCATTATAACTGCTCCAGGAGCAGATCTGTTCTTGACAAGTGGTTCTCAAAAGAAGAAAGACTGCGGTTCACGCCATCAGGCAATGGCAGTAAAGCATTGTGAGAGGAAAAAAGAACAGAGAACGAGGCGGATGAACAGAGAGGAGGGTTGAAGGTGCAAACATGTAGAGTGGGAGAGAGAGAGAGGAGGGGAGCGTTAAGGGAAGAAGAGGGAGAGAGAAGGGTATTGATTTCTTGTGACCCCTTTGTTGACTAAGGTCATGTAGGAACCATTTCAGGGATTTCTTTTAAAAACAGACACAAGCGCTCTCTCTAAAGACATTGAGTCAGCGCAGTGTTATTACAAGAGAAGGGGAGCAGTACTTTAATATACACTGAATCAGCTTCACAATGGCATGATGAACACACACACACACACTCTTAAAACAACAATCCCCCCTGCAGTGTTTGCTAGACTTCTTCTTCTTTTGTAGCCTCGCTCTGTGTCGGCTGTCCTCGTGTCTTTCTGTGTCTTTTTTTATGAGCCCCACCAGTCTCCCGTAAGACCGTCTCTGAACAGCCTTCTTTGACAACTAACCATCTACTCACCCAAATGTCTGCCTGTCCTCGCTTCGCCATCTGCCTGGGATTGATCTGTCAGTTCAAACCCAGGCTATAATCTGTCGCTCTTTCACGTTGCGTCCCCCCTCTTCCTCACTTATTTTCTGTCCCTTTTGTTTTTAGTGCTCTACCTGTCTGTGGCTCTAACGTCTGTCTGTCCCTCTGTCTGTCCCTTCACAAGCCCAGCTTGTAGTGGAGGCCGACACCTTTGGTAGCCAGGTGAGAATCCGTGGCAAAGAAACCAACTTCTACCTGTGCATGAACCGCCGCGGCAAGCTGGTGGGAAAGGTGAGACCTGTTCTGTTTTCTCATGTTTTCAAACAATTACAGCATCATTAGGCTTATGGCATGAATCACAACAATATGCCAAAAAAAGTGCTGTTTGGAAGCATTCCTGAGCATTCCTTGATTTTTGTTCAGATTGAATGTGTTCACATGGATTGCTGATCTGCCTCTTCCCTCATGTCTCTCTCTCTCTATCTGTGTGTGTGTGTGTGTGTTCGTGTCTCTGTTCTCTCAGAAGGCCAGTAATAAAAGTGAAGACTGCGTGTTCGTGGAGAAGGTTCTAGAGAACCACTACACCGCATTGATGTCATCACGCTACACAGGCTGGTACGTTGGCTTCACCAAGCGGGGGCGACCTCGCCGCGGCCCCCACACGCTGCCCAACCAGCAGGACGTCCACTTCATGAAGCGCTTCCCGCCCGGGGAGTACCCTGAAACCACTCCCTTCCGCTTCACAACGGTCAACAAGAGGAGCAAGAGGGTCCGTGCCACCGGGCCCCGCTAGCAGCTAACGCTAATGGCTACCCTCCATCCACTGCCCATTGCCACCTGTACCTGCTTATTCAGTAATCGCTAACGGGATAACATTGACCCTTCCTCTGGACTTTAATACATGCTAATTGGCTAACCTGAAGCTAGTGGGCCAGTGATACACCCAGACTCCTGACCCCACCTAACGCTTCCCGCTACTGGGATAACATGTACCCTCCTCTGGACCCTGATTGGTAGGTTTACTAACTGTGCTAGTGCCACAGTACATCCACTAACTTGACACTTGGCCCTGCTAAGCAGTCACTGCCCCAGGCTACACAATCTCTGTCCATTGACTGAAGGCCACTAGCTTGTAGCCCTGCTATCAAAACTAGCCCATCAACCTGGCCCACTCCCCTGCCAGGCCCAGACACTATGACAAGGCCCCTGAAAGCTAGCTAAACTGATGACCAGGCTTTCCAACCTGTGTAGGCCTCGTTTCCCTCCAACCTCCAAGCTTGAACATAATGGTGCTATTGCACTGTCACTGGCCAGTTAATCACTAGTTTAGAACGGACAAACAAAAAAAGGGTCACTTTGCTGGTTTATCAAGCAGCCATGCTTTAAGGTAAACACTATTGCTCTGCTAAACAAGAATGAGTTCAGTGTGTTCTCGAAACTGCGGGTTTAAACTCTTTCTGAGGGCTAAAACGTAGCTAAGCTAGCTACACCGTGATAGACCCAACCTTACTCACAGGCTTGGACCAGTTCAGCTATCTGACGCTGTCCAGGACTCACTGGATGATACCCACTTAATGGACCAAAAGACAGAGAAAGGAGAGACAGACAGGTGGACAGACTGAAAGTCTATGAGACAGTGGCGTCATGAGAGAAACTGTGGAGCAACCGGTGGACAAACAGCGCGAGGAACACAGGAAGCCAGTGGAGTGGTGATCAAGCCACAGTACGGGACTTGAAAGAATGGCACTGTGGAGAAATGGATGGACTGCTTTGACGCACTTCTCTCTGTCTCACCCCCCTTGGGTGAGAAGAATCTGTGAGACTTGGGGTGAATGAATGTGAATGTATGTACAGTATGTGAGTGTAAGGGCACCAAAGACCATTTGGGGGGAATCTAGAAAGGGACTAGAGGCCTAAATTATTCCTAAGGCAACCTCCCCCAGCAACTCACTGAAGTGACGGAAGCTTTAAGAACTGGAATGTACAAACCGAGCTGAACCAAAAACAAACCAAATCTAATGACCACCAAAGACAACTGGAGACCAGCGCCATGACACCTCCCCAATTCCCACTGCCAGGACAGAATGCCCTCTTCTTATAGGATAAGAGGGTGATGACGGGCGCGTGGGGGAAGGGTGCCTTCTCTTCATATATGCGTCGCTATAGAAACGACCCAGGGGATGACGCTCCTGTGCGATACCATGGATACAGAATGCTGCTACCAGGACATTCAGTGGAACACCAAAGTCTTATACACAAAATATAAAGGGAACAATTTATTAAAAGTTATATAAAGATGACCAAAAAAAACTAAATAAGCGATCTTTTTATGATTGTTACTATAATTGTTGATATTATTATTATAAAATTATTTCTTTTATTTATTTCAGCTCTGTGTGCAGCAGTCTTTCTCAAGTCAGTAAACCTGCATACAGAAACACTGTCATAAAGCATCTATACACAGCACAGGAGGTTGGTAGCACCTTAATTGGGGAGGACGGGCTCGTGGTAATGGCTGGAGCGGAACGGTATTGAATACATCAAAAAATCTAATCAAATTTGATTGGTCACATGCACATGGATAGCAGATGTTATTGCAAGTATGGTGAAATGCTTGTGCTTCTAGTTCCCGGCATTGCAGCAATATCTGACAAGTAATCTAACAATTCCACAACTACTACCTAATACTTAGATTTGTGTGTAAAGGGATGGAATAAGAATATGTACAAATACATATATGGATGGGCCATGACCTACCCGCATAGACAAGATGCAGTGGTTGGTATAAAATACAGTACATACATCTGGGATGAGTAGTGCAACATATGCAAACATTATTAAAGTGGAATTAATAAAGTGACTAGTGATCCATTTGTTAGAGTGGCCAATGATATCAAGTTTGTATGTAGGCAGCATCCTCTCGGAGTTAGTGATTGCTGTTTAACAGTCTGATGGCCTTGAGATTGAAAAATTGCTTCTATCTCTTTGATGCACCTGTACTGACCTCACCTTCTGGATGGTAGCGGGGTGAACAGGCAGTGGCTCGGGTGGTTGTTGTCCTTGATTATCTTTTTTGTCTTCCTGTGACATCGGGTGCTGTAGGTGTCCTGGAGGGCAGGTAGTTTGCCCCAGGTGATGCATTGTGCAGACCACACCACCCTCTGGTGAGCCCTGCGGTTGTGGGCGGTGCAGTTGCCATACCAGGCGGTGATACAGCCCGACAGGATGCTCTCAATTGTGCATCTGTAGAAGTTTGTGAGGGTTTTAGGTGACATGGTTTCCATGTGTTTGATGCCATTCCATTTGCTCTGTTCCAGCCATTATTACGAGCCATCCTCCCCTCAGCAGCCTCCACCGATACACAGGTACACAACCCCTTCTTCATAAATTGACAATATTTACTTAACTATGTGGAACATAAGTCTTCCACAAGAGAGTGCGGCCACTGCTGATCTTCTACCATTTTGGGGTTTCTCGCCAGGTTTCCTTTGGGTGGCCATGTTTCCGTTTTTGGAAATATATAGACACAATATTAACATGTGGGTCTTGTATGACCCTATTAGCTTAACAAAACCTGCATTTCTTACTCTACTTATATTCCTGACCACTGATCTGAAAGCATTGTGGAAAATAACAGTAGGCTTCTGCAAAGCAGTAGTATAATTTTCTTATTCTCTCAACCCACGAATATAGGCCGACACCTAACCCCCTTCATCCCACCTAACCCACCACACAAAACAACCCTCCCAACACACAATACTATCAGGGAACTACCATGAGACTTCAACATGGTTGCATCACAATAAATGTAATCTTGATTTACTGTTATTAAATCCTCTTGGCCCCTTTGGGAGATTAGGGCGTCCACCATGGTTCTCTACCTCACCGTCTTCTATTACCTCTTAAATTGTCTCTCACCATGAGATCCCCGCTTTACTAAGTTTCCAGCTGGATTTTGGCCATCCCTGCATTTGTAAAGAATCTTCCGTTTCCTAAATCTGCACTGAACTATAAAAACAGGATAGGTGAAACTAAGCAAAGCCTACTGGCCAGTTACTTACACCTGTCCAGTTCTTTCACATCTGAGCCGATGAAGGAAAGGAATAGAACAAGGGAAAGGGAGCAACCAACTTTGGACTATTGAGATGCAGCAGGTCTCTTACACGCTACCTACTCCCCCATCCCTCCCGGGAGGTCTTTATAGAGGTGCCGCTGCCGAATGACCCAATCACATCGGCAGACACAAACAGCTGACTCAGGGGGGAAAAAGGGCTGTACCCGAGGATTCCAAGGAAGGCAGGAGCATGAGAGTGAGGAATCTGAACTGTAGGGGAGGGGGTTCTGGAACATCGCTGCAGTTCCTCTCGGAATGATGGAAATATTCTGCAGAGCCAAACCCAGAGTAGAAGGTGTATGGTAATCATTTCGGGGAAAGAATGCCAAATATGTGTGAGAACGGCACTGTGACCTGAGAGCTCCAGGAATTATGGGCCCAAATCCGACAGACCCAGAGTAAGCGCGAGTACACACACACACACACACACACTCTCTAAACAGTCTCACACACAGAGCTTTGTTTTTGTGAAATTTCAGGAGTTAAGAGAGTAACATTTTTATTTTCCCCTAACCCCAAAACCTAACCCTTAAGGTTGAAATAGCATTCTAAAAAAAAAATCAGGACCTGAAAAAAGTTCTGACTTCTCCAAAAAGTTAACGTTTCAGGACATTCGGGTGAAACGTTAGGATATTGGGTCCTGATATGTAGGAAAACAAGTGCAGTCACACACAGACATTTCTACACCACCCCACACATCCATTTGACAACAGTTATTTACACTCAGGGTACTCTGCCACAACACACAACACAGGCACTCTACTCTTCCCCCTCCAACACAAACTTTAACTTTTTATTCTAACCCACCCCGCCGCTGGTATGGAGCCTGTTTCTACAGTACATTTACTCCCTAACTCTACCCAAGAGGCTCAGCTATCCCAGTCATGAATTGCACCCTATTCCTTATATTAGTGCACTGCTTTTGACCAGGGACAATAGGGAATGGTGACAATTGCAATGCATGGAAGCTCTGCAGGTTGGAGTTTGAACTCTGGCATTTGTAACTACAGTACAAATTGGTACTAAATTATTATTATTTTTTAAATAACCCAACAGTTGCTTTAGGTTCCATATGAAAGCTTTACTCCCATCGCTAGTACTTTTAAAAGGGAAACTAAATATTTGTCGCAAAGGAAAATGACATACTGTTCCGACAGGGTAGGTTATCCTATTCACACGAGTGGGTAGTGTATTAGAACAAGTTGTAATGGGATATAAGCAGTGTAACTACTTGAGTAGGACTAGTGTTACACCATATCAGGCTGTGATACAGTAGGGTTAGAGCGCCACCCGGTGGCAAACAGACGAGAACAGACATTAATAATGTCCAAGTATACCTACCCATCTGCAATGTTGATAGGTCACTAAAGCTAGAATCCAGATTTCGTGACACAGCCCTTGTTCGCCCCAGCACGTTTGTTATTGTTTTGTTGATTAAACAGTCGAGTGGCTTGTAAATGCGGTAAAAAAAAAACATTAAAAATCACATTTTGTCACATGCTTCGTAAACAGCAGGTGTAGACTAAACAGTGAAATGCTTACTTATGGGTCCTTCCAAAAAAATGCTGAGGTAAAATTGAAAAGTTTAAAAAAACGCAGTACGTTCTCTCCGATTTTCTAACGGGTGTGCGATGACGTAAGAGGGGATAGAACAGTGTTCGTTGTTTTAAGTAACCTCCTTGTCGTCGTAATATCCTAAACGGACGTGGCAGTTTCAACAAATACAGATTTCAGCTACAAGGACGCAGACGCTAACACTCATCTGGGCACACTTACTGATGCAGCCACACACACACACACAATAATGTCACAAGGGATAAACAAACAGACACATACAGTAATTTATGTTAGTTGGCTCAATACCCAATCACTATCAAGTACTTTATTCACAATATCATTTTCTTTAAAAAAAATCATTTTAATATAGAACAATTTTGACAAGAGGACTCAGTTTTACAGCTAAATTGCATTCAGAGTTCCAGCTTCTCTCATAACTAAAGCGAGCATGGATGGATAGAGAGAGATGGTGAGCGGAAACGACTGAAAAGAGTGAATGAGAAAGACAATGAGATTAAGAGACAGAAAAATAACTACAATGCTTAGTATAATTTTACTAAGAACAAAATGATTTGTCAAATAAAATATAAAAACAAAAATAATAAAAAAAACATTCAGAAAGTAAAACAGCCGTACAAGGAAAGAGCATAGGTGTCGCCCGGGACGACGTATCCCGGCAACCTCAACATGCACATCCATTTCCATGGTGACGGAGCAATACTGCCAGTCTTTCTATTAGTCTATGCCGCATTTTACAGGTTCTCTCACACACACACACACACACACACGTGTGTTCCGCGTTCCGAACAAGTGTTCATCCCAGGGAGAAGAAGAGTGGGAACCAGGATAGATGGAATGGAGTCTTCATTCATTAACTAACTCCATCGCTCATCCTTCCTCACTCAGAGCCGAGATAAAAGTCTCTCTCTCCCACACTGCAGCGCCAAGGTCATTCTCCGTCCATACGAGCACGTGTGTCTAGGTGGGGTTGGGGGTGAGAACTGAAGAACTAGAGCTTATGGTAGGACTTCTTAAGGTAAGTGATTAGGTCATGTCTGGTGTAAGATATGTAAAAACATTTTTTTACTGTGGTGGGTTAGTGTTGACTGGAGAACATAAGTTAGTGATATAATATGAATGTGTGGGTGTGTGTTCAACTGCAGGAAAAGTTGCAGTGCGTGTGTGTGTTTCAGGGGTGTGGTGGGAGACCTAAGTCCTTGTCAGAATGGGTATATGGACAGAAGGATGAGGAAGAAGACGAGTTGAGCTCCTCTCTGCAACACACCCTCCATCAGCCAATCAGATCTCAGCTCCTCCAAGACTCGCTGCAGTGGATGGCGCCACCTGAAGGACAGAGACGGGTCAGAAACTCCAAGCCAGAGTTGTGTGCGCGCGTGTGTGTGTGTGTTACCTGCTATCTGGAGATATAGGTGTAGGTGCGTGAGGGGGACCGGCCCTCTGACTGTCCATTGGTCGACACGTTCAGGAAGTCCCAGATGAGGATGGTGTCATCATGGGAACTGCTGATGATCTGGAACTCGTCAAACTGCAGCCGGAACACACGGCCCGAGTGCTCCTGAAACACACACACACAAACCACGTAACGCTACGGTCTACAACAGATCAGACATTAAAAGATTAAAGCAAACAAAAGATACTCACCACCAGTGTGCGAAGACACAAGGTGCTGGCTGGGGCTCGTGGGTCCAGGGCAGCTTGCAGGTCCCACACCTTGATCTTACTGCAGAGAGAGGAGACGAGGTCAGTAGAGAACAGCAGTGTGCGTGTGAATTGTAAAAAGACAATCTATAAACTCATTGTCTGTGTCACTCACCCGTCATAGGCACCACTGACAATCCTCTTGTTGTCAAAGCGAATGCAGCGGACTAGTTCCTCATGACCTTCCAACACTCGCAAACACGCTCCACACTCAATATCCCATAACCTGGAAAGAAACAATATGTTCACACAATAAACCATGCGTTCACACAATAAACCATACGTTCACAAACACAGCTTTCAGAAAAGGTATTCACACCCTTTATTTAGGGCAAGCTTAAATAAATTCAGGAGTAAAAACGTGCTTAACAAGTCACATAAGCTGCATGGACTCACTGGTGTGCAATAATAGTGTTTAATAGGATTTTTTGAATGGCTACCTCTGTACCCCACACATACAATTACCTGTACGGTCCCCAGTCGAGCAGTGAAAGCACAGATTCAACCAGAAATCTAATTTACATAAGTATTCACATACATCAATACTTTGTAGAAGCACTTTGCCAGCAGTTACAGCTGAGTCTTTCTGGGTAAGTCAGAGCTTTCCACACCTGGATTGTTGCAACATTTGCACATTATTCTTATCAAAATTCTTCCAAGTTCTGTCAAATTGGTTGTTGATCATTGCTAGACAACCATTTTCAGGTACAAATAGATTTAAGTCAAAACTAACTCAGGAACATTCACTGTCTTCTTGGTAAGCAACTCCAGTATAGATTAGGCTTTGTGTTTTTGTCCAGCTGAAAGGTGAACTCATCTCCCTGTGTCTGGTGAAAAGCAGACAACCAGGTTTTCCTCTAGGATTTTTACCTCTATTTCGTGTCTTTTCATTATAAAACGCCTTAGTCCTTGCCAATGACAAGCATGCCCATACTTGAGTAAAACATACCTTAATAGAAAATGACTCAAGTAAGTGTCACCCAATAAAATACTACTTGAGTAAAAGTCTAAAAAGTATTTGTTTTTAAATATACTTCAGTATCAAAAGTATAAATCATTTCAAATTCCTTATATTAAGAAAACCAGATGGCACCATATTTAGCTAGAGGCACACTCCAATACTCAGGCATAATTTACAAACAAAGCATTTGTGTTTAGTGAGTCCATCAGATCAGAGGCAGTAAGGATGACCAGGGATGTTCTCTCGAGAAGTGTGTGAATTGGACCCTTTTCTTGTCCTGCTAAGCATTCGAAATGTAACAAGTATTTTGGGGTGTCAGGGAAAATGTATGGAGTAAAAAGTACATTATTTTCTTTAGGAATGTAGTAAAATAAAACAAAATGGTGGAAAATATAAAACAGTCAAGTAAAGTAGATACCCTCCAAAAACGACTTAAGTATTTTCCCTCCTTTACACCACTATGATGCAGCCACAACCATGCATGAAAAAATGAAGTGTACATTTTAGTCATTTAGCAGACGTTCTTATCCAGAGCGACTTACAGTAGTGAGTGCAATTCTTTTTTTCCCCCATTCTGGTCCCCAGTGGGAATCAAACCCACAACGCTGGTGTTGCAAGCACCATGCTCTACCAACTGAGCAACACATGACACTGTAGGATTTGTCCCAAACATAATGCTTTGTATTCAGGACATCAAGCTAATTTATTTGTCAAATTTTCTGCAGTTTTACTTTAGTGCCTTACAGGATGCATGTTTTGGAATCTTTTTTTCTCTCTACAGGCTTCCTTTTCACTGTCATTTAGGTTAGAATTGTGAAGTAACTACAAAAGTTGATCCATCAGTTTTTTCCCTACCATTTTTATAAAAAAAAAAAAAGTCAACAGTGGCAAAGGCTGCGACAGTCTTGGAATTTGAGGTAACGGTAATTGGCCAGGCCAATGTACACCGTCGCAGACACAACAGTTCAGGGGGAGGTTACAACTCCGTTTATATACTTGTTTACATGGATATGCGTCCAAATAAAACCCATTTGAAACACTTCATTATCATCAGGGCATTTAATGACTATTCAGGTTATTCATTATAAAAAATAAATCACTGAAGGCTGCTGAGGGGAGGGCAGTTCATAATAATGTCTGGAATGGTATCAGTGGTATCGTACTCATTAAACGCATGGTTTCCGTTTCATTTATTCCGTCACAGCCATTACCACGAGCCAGTCCTCCTCAGTTAAGGAGCCACCAGCCACCTGTGTTATAAACATTAAAATCAACAAATTAAAGCCAGGTTGGAGCGGGATCTGTTGCATTTTAGTATTGACAACATGAAGAGTCAAAATAAAAGATATGCCTACCTTGTCCTCTCCTGCACAAAATATATAAATAAATAAAAATCCTACGTTGATGCACAAAACCATTCAAATGAAGTCTGATGGGTTTCCCCCACTTTTCCCGAAATAGTACCATAATGTCACAAACCCTGCTGCTGCAGTCATTTGATGGCAGTGGCATATGTTCTTCAAAGAGAAGACGCCGTAATGAGAGAAATAAATGTAGACTAAGCTACTGAAAATAGGCCTTTTACAAGATTAAATCATGACAGGGACGTTTTGATTCTTAAAGAGAGAGTCCAGACAGGCTACTTTAGGAAACTTTTTGAATAATGAAATTGACAATCATCAAAATAGAAACATGTCCATAGCCTATTTAAAATCAGCAACGCTGATTATCGAGGGGTAGGAGTGTTAGAAAGATTCTTCAAATACTGTTAGTAACATGCATACAAAAAAATTCTGAGAAGCCCAGCTGGGCACTATACTACATTTGACATTTGCGAGAAGCAGGCCAGGTACTTCTATGCGTGCTCAGGCACATGCTCTCCATTAACATCAGGGGCGGCAGGTAGCCCTAGTGGTTACAGCGTTGGACCAGTAACCAAAAAGGTTTGCTGGATCGAATTCCCAAGCTGACAAGGTATAAATATGTCGTTCTGCCCCTGAACAAAGCAGTTAACCCACTGTTCCCTGGTACACAGTCATTGTAAATAAGAATTTGTTCTTAACTGTTAAATAAAGGTTCAAGAAAAAAAAAATAAACAGGGAAACCAGACATGCTCACATGGAGCTCCTAAATGGTACATCTTGTTACTCACAAGTGTACCAAACAACGTTTCCACTCTAAGAATGACAAATTACTGTATTTAATACAAGCAGAAATGACAGGGATTAACTGTAAATTGCCTGTTTTACAAACTGTAGGTGACCACATGGGGCATTCATAAAAATTAGGAGGATGGCAATTACTTTGTCTCGCCTAGGGTGGAATGTCAGCCAGTACCTGGATTGATCAGCGTTGATGAGTATATAAATGAACAGATTCTGTATAAAATTATATCACTCCAGATTGGAGAATTGGTGCATTGTCCATTTGACAAAACATTAGTGCATTACAGCCCTCAGTCAGAACAAATTTGTCAACTGTTGTTGAATAATTAATGAAGTCAGACACATCCAAACTTTTTTATAAGATTTATTTACTAGCAAGCAATGAAAAAGTCCACGTCTTTTTTTACTGTAGTCCCATAGCGCTCTACACCCCCCCCCATCTAGGGATTACCTGCTCGAGCGTCAAAGGAAAGAGGAAAACAAACTAGAAAGTTTGACAGACTAACCCCAAAACAATTGCTTATAATCAACTTCACCTAAGAGCGGGAGTGTAATCTACATGAAAATAAAGTTAATCCCAAAATTGATGTAGGCTTTTCATGGTGGTCTTCATTCATAACCGTCAGTTACACAGTTATTCAATTACTGTCACAGCCCTACAATTGGCCTCAAGGTGAAATCACTGAGCGGTTTCCTTCCTCTCTGGCAAAGGGCACAAGTATTTTGGTAATGACTGGGTGTATTGATACACTATCCAAAGTGTATATTCAAGGTCTTCTTTATTTGTACCCATATACCAATGGGTTGCCTTCTTTGCGAGGCATTGGAAAACCTCCCTGGTCATTGTGGGTGAAATTCAGATAAGTGTATGTGTGGGGTACAGAGATGAGGTAGTTGTTCAAAAATCAAACCTGTTCATTTAAACACATTCCAGATGACTACCTCATGAAGCTGGTTGAGAGAATGCCAAGTGTGTGCAAAACTCGGGGGAGCAATCGGGGGAGAAGGGCCTTGGTCAGGGAGGTGACCAAGAACCCGATGGTTACTCTGACAGAGCTCCAGAGTTCCTCTGTGGAGACCGGGGATATCTTCCAGAAGGACAACCATCTCTACAGCACTCCACCAATCAGGCCTTTATGGTAGTGGCCGTCTGGAAGCCATTCCTCAGTAAAAGGCACAAGACAGTCCACTTGGAGTTTGCCAAAAGGCACCTAATGACTCTCACACCATGAGAAACAAGATTGTCTGGTCTGATGAAACCAAGGTTGAGCTCTTTGGCCTGAATGACAAACGTCACCTCTGGAGAAAATCGGGCACCATCCCTACAGTGAAGCATGGTGGTGGCAGCATTATGCTGTGGGTATGTTTTTCAGCGGTAGGGACCAGGAGACTAGTCGGGATCGAGGGAAAGATGGACGGAGCAAAGTTCTGAGAGATCGTTGGTGAAAACCTGTTGCAGAGTGCTCAAGACCTCAGACTGGGGCGAAGGTTCGCCTTCCAACAGGACAACGACCCTGAGCACATAGCCAAGCCAAGGCTTTGGGACAAGTCTCTGAATGTCTTTGAGTGGCCCAGCCAGAGCTCGGAATTGAAACCGATCGAACATCTCTGGAGAGACCAGAAAATAACTGTGCAGCAACGCTCCCAAACCAACCTGACAGAGCTTGAGAGGATCTGCAGAGAAGAAATGAGAAAAACTTCCCAAATACAGGTGTGCCAAGCTTGTAGCGTCATACTCAATCGCTGCGAAAGGGGCTTCAACAAAGTACTGAGTAAAGGGTCTGAATACTTATGTAAATGTAATACTTCCATTTTTTTATTGTAACACATCTGCACAAATTTCTGAACATGTTTTTGCTTTGTTATTATGGAGTAGTGTGTGTAGATTGATGAAGGGGAAAACAATTTAATCAATTTTAGAATAAGTCTAACATAACAAAATGTGGAAAAAGTCAAGGGATCTGAATACCTTCCAAAGGCACTACCTACCTGACACACATCCTACAAAGTCCCATAAACCCAGTGAAACAAGATATCACAGACTGGCCGTGTGCAAATACCCATAATGTGTTCTAAATAGTAGGCATTTAGCATATGTGAAAATATAACGTTTTATAGTATGTGAAATTGGAGAGGGGGGTGGGAAACGTAGTGTGTTTTAAATGCCAAGATGTCATACTCGTTTCCTATTTTCATCTAGTACGGATTCACTGCATGCTATTGAGTAAGAAAATCACCTTTTCAGACCTATGTGTGATTGACAACAGCTGACAATCAGGTAAGGGGACGGCGCTGTACCAAAATGAACAAACGATGGGAAAAGTCGCCATTGTGCATTAGCTGACGCATTCTCAGTATGGGCGAGTCTGGTACGTAGATATTTATTGCTTACTGCATACGTTATTTCTGAACATTATGTTAAAAATAGGATGTAGGATGATTAGTACAGTAGTAGGCAGGACAGATTTAGGACAGGGCCAGTCTCCTACCGTATGGTGTTGTCCGAGGAGCCACTGACTACCAGTCTGTCCCTGTACTGCAGGCAGGCAATGCCTCGCTTGTGTCCGTTTAGCGTGCGCACAAACTCACAGGTACTGGTGCTCCACACCTACAGGGGGAAGCAGAGAGAGAGGGAGACAGACATCAAATATTCACAGGAAACATTGTAGAGACAAGGTATGTCCGTGTACACCTTGAAAATAAGAGAGCCGCACACTCTAGGAGCTCAGCTGCAAAAATTTAATTACCAATGTTTTGACAGCCAAGCTGTCTCCATCAGGGTATAATCACAAACACTGCGGGATGACTCGTTTATATAGTGTCAAAAGACACAGGTGTCTGTAATCATGGCCAAGAGTGGCCTAATATCATTGGTTAATAATCAAATATTAAAATGTCATACAACGAACATCATACAAACAACAAATGGATAGCATACGATCATAGATTAATTTGACTACACAAGTTTACAACCAATTCGATTTAGTCTCTGCGTTATATTGGCATCGAACATGTCCCCTCCCTAGGAGAGGGGGTGACCTTGATAATTTATTGTTAAAACGAGAGGCTGCCTGGATCTTTAATTTAAAGACCCTTGCGCCCTTCGGTCTCAACGTAGACTTTGATCTGAAGCCGTGATTGTGACTTTGCCATTGTAATTGTTTGTAAAGTTGTGTAGTCAAATTAAATGTATGATCGTATGCTATCCATTTGTTTGTATGCTGTTCTTTGTATGACATTTTAATATTTGATTATTAACCAATGATATTAGGCCACTCTGCCATGATTACAGACACCTGTGTCCTTTGACATTATATAAACGAGTCATCCCGCAGTGTTTGTGATTATACCCTGATGAAGACAGCTTGGCTGTCGAAACTTTGGTAATTACATTTTTGCAGCTGAACTCCTAGATTGTGCGGCTCTCTTTTATTTTCAAGTTTTCTACTCCGCTAGCCAGCACCTCGTCTTAATAGGGGTGCATTTCTTTTTCTTCTAAATGTCCGTGTGCACCCACATACTCGCTAACACACTAGCCCCACATTTCATATCTCATGATCCACACACACACACACACCTCTCACCTTGATGGTGCGGTCCCCCGAAGCCGACACAATGTATTTGTCGTCAAAATCGACCACGTTGACGGCGGCACGGTGACCCACGAGGACCCGCCGGAGGCTGATGTCAGTGGGCGAGGCCATGTCCCACACGGCGATGGAGCGGTCCTTGGAACAGGTCACCATCAGACCGTTGCAGAAGCGCAGGTGGAGCACCGCCTCGTTGTGATGGATCAGGGTGTTCAATACCTCACCCGACGTCACGTCCCACACCCTGGGTGAGCGAGGGAGACGGAGAGGAGAAGGGGAGGGTGGAGGGAGATTTTAAAAAAGGGAGGGAGAAGGAGAAAAGGAGGGGGGGATATTATAAAAAATAAAGAAGGAGACTGATTAACGAAAGCTCTGCTAAACAGACCGAAGCGGCCAAGGCTGGACACTGTGCCGTCCCAGTCAACACACCCCACACTAGGGACCAGCCGTTAAGAGCGGTTTTATTGAGTTCCACTGTACGACAGGGGGGGGATCAAACACACAAACTCAGAACACACACTGGAAAAGCTGAGACTCAAAGCCATAAACAAGTGCCCGTCAAGCAGTCGCTAAGGAAGTGAAGTCACATTTTCCTTGGATACCTCCCAGGGAGAGTGTGAAGTAATGAGTGTGTGAAGGTTGAGCTTCTGTGTGCAGCCGAGACTGGCATGGGCTGGTGCGTGCACACACACACACACCTCAGGTTTGGACATTGTGTGACATTGAAAATGTTAACCATATTGACTATCACAACTCTCTTACAGATAGGAAATCTAACAGCTAGCCTTATATTGGAAGGTGAGAAATGGTGACGATTTAAATTTAAATATCAATCTCCTCCCTGTGTACGAGTGCGTGTAGCTTCTGTGTGTAGCTACAGAAGATAGGGTGAAGTACTGATTATTACCACAAAGAGTGGTAGAGAGACTGGCATTCACAAATGATATAGCTATTGCATCCAAGAGACAGCGAGTTGGCTGGGCAGCAGTTTAGCACTCCTCAACTAGCTATAAATAAATGAGCAGACAGGGCAGGATGCTTTCATATATAGATAGACCACAGACAGAACCTTCTCTCTCTGCTATGAGACCTATGTTTGGCTGCTCGGAGGGTTGGCTGGTGTGACAGTCAGAAGTGACAGTGATCCAATGGCTGTGGTGTGTATTGGGTGAATCCAAGACAAATGTGGAGACTGTTGGCGATCCTGACCAAGACAACTTTTTAGTTGTGTTTCTAGGACGACAATGTCCATTCTAGATGTATTTATATCATGTACTTTTCCCACATTTTGTTCCGTTACAGCCTTATTCTAAAATGAATTAAATAAAAATCCTCAGCAATTTACACACAATACCCCATAATGACAGTGAAAACAAGTTTAGACATTGTTGCAAATGTATCAAAAAAAAGAAAGAGCTTATTTACTTAAGTATTCAGATCCTTTGCTATGAAAATCAAAATTGAGCTCAGGTGCATCCTGTTTCCATTGATAATCCTTGAGATGTTTCTACAACTTGATTGGAGTCCACCTGTGGTAAATTCAATTGATTGGACATGATTTGGAAAGGCACAAACCGATCTATATAAGTAGACAGGTTAGAGCAAAAACCAAGCCGAGAGGTCAAAGGAATTATCCATAGAGCTGTGAGACAGGATTGTATCAAGGCACAGATCTGGGGAAGGGTACCAAAAGATTTCTGCAGCATTGAAGGTCCTCAAAAACACAGTGGCCTCCATCATTTGTCAATGGAAAAAGTTTGGAACCACCAAGACTCCTCCTAGATCTGGCCGTCAGGCCAAACTGAGCAATCGGGGAAGAAGGGCCTTGGTCAGGGAGGTGACCAAGAACCTGATTGTCACTGACAGAGCTCCAGATTTCCTCCATGGAGATCAGGGAATCTTCCAGAAAGACAACCATCTCTGCAGCACTCCACCAATCAGGCAAAGATTATCAGAGAAAAGTACAGCGAAATCCTTGATGAAAACCTGCTCCAGAGTGCTCAGGACCTCAGATTGGGGTGAAGGTTCACCTTCCAACAGGACACGCCCCTAAGCACACAGCCAAGACAACTCAGGAGTGGCTTCTACAAGTCTCTGAATGTCCATGAGTGGCCCAGCCAGAGCCCGGACTTGAACCCGATCAAACATCTCTGGAGACCTGAAAATAGCTGTGCAGCGACGCTCCACATCCAACCTGCCAGAGCTTGAGAGGATCTACAGAGAAGAATGGGAGAAAGACCCCAAATACAGGTGTGCTAAGCTGGTAGCGTCATACCCAAGAAGACTGGTTGCAGTAATCGATGCCAAAGTTGCTTCAACAAAGTAATGAGTAAAAGGTCTGAATACTTATTCTAAAAATCTGTTTTTGCTTTGTCATTATGGGGTACTGTGTGTAGATTGATGAGAGGGAAAAAACTGTTTCAGTAATTTTAGAATAAGGCTGTAACGTAACAAAATGTGGAAAAAGTCAAGGGATCTGAATACTTTCCAAGGCACTGCAGGCGGCCGTGGGTTTTACACTGACATACCGGGTGGCTAAAGCAGTAGGTAATATAGCGACAGATGGCAGTGTAAGGTTGTCCCCTCAAACGGCACCCTATTCCATATATGGTAGTATACTACTTTTGGACCAGAGCCACATGGGTCCTGGTGAAAACTAGTGCACTGCATGGGAAATAGGGTTGCATTTGGACTAAGCCTGTGTATGTGTGTGTATATGTATATATATATGTGTATGAGATGACTGTGTCATACCTGACAGTGGAGTCCGAGGAACCAGTGACTATGACTCTCTCATCATACTGCAGACACAACACTGACCCTGTATGACCTGTCAGGATCTTCAGACACTCCAGAGACTGCTTGTCCCAGATCTACACCGATAGAGGGAGGAGATGTCAGGAGAGAGAGAGTAGAAAAAGAAAGAGTTAGCACGAGGAAGGGAGAGAAAGCAAGCAGGAGCAGATGTGGATCAGGGTAAGCTGGTCTCAGTATTGTTCATGCCCCATTTCCATGCAGTGTGGAGGGATCCCTGTGTACTAGAGTGCTGGAGATGGACAGGCTAGCCCTTTCCTCCCTCCTCCCCCTCATTTTCCAGGCCAGACAGATGAGTGGAACACAGAGGGTGGGCAAATTACTCCTTTCATCCTTTAATTCATGTCTTTCCTTTGACATACAGACAGCTGTTGTTTCACATCAAAGGCATAGTCTGCAATAACATGATGATTAATCCATTTGGACCCGTCCAAAAAGACAAGTACACTCACGCACCTTTATGGAGTTGTCTCTCAGGCCGCTGATGATTTTATCGTCGTCGTACTGGAGGCAGTAGACTCCTTTACTGTTCTCTGACCGACACTGGATCCTCTGCAGGTTGTGTCTGCCACACCGCCAGTTAGCCTCGATAGTCTATACACACACAGGAGAGATAGAGGTGAGGTGAGCAGAGCAGAGAGGGGGTTGACAGGTAGTGGGAAGGAGAGAGATGTCAAGAGGAAACACATACAATAGGGGGATAGAAGAAAACAGAAGAGTGGATATATGAGGGAGGAAAAACATTGGATGGGGAAAAAGAGCAACGACAGGTGAGACCAAAATAGATCCCTTCATCAAAAGTATTAATCAACCTTATCGATTGTTTTTAATCACACCCACGGTCTATAGACACAGAACGCGTCACCCCCCAAATGGCACCCTATTCCCTACATAAGGTCACCAGAGCCCTGGTGAAAAGTAGTGCACTAAATAGGAAATAAGGGGCCATTTGAGACGTAGCCACCGCCTGAAGGGTGAGGTTTTTTTTTGTGGACAGAGCTACAGTCTAACCTCTATGTCCTGGATGATCTTGGGGTAAAGGGAGTGGTAGTAGGAGTTGGGCGGGACCTCTGTCGTTCGGTTCTTGAACAGATACTTCTCCCTGAGATGACGGACAGAACAATAAGCCAATGAGAAATCAATCTTCAGAACTTCCCTATTCCTTGTGTCTCCGTCTCCAGTAACTCGACGAGCGTTCGTGTTTATGCTCACCACTGGTGCCTCTCGGACAGGCCTTTCCAGAGGGGGTCTGTGCGCACCATGCGTTCTATGAGTTTCTTCCAGAGCATGCCCTCTGAGATCACCCTCTGCCACTCCTTACACACCAGCTCCGCGGAGCACAGAGACTGTGCGTCCAGGAACGACAGGATGTTCTCTGCTATGTGGTCCAGACCCTGGGCTAGAGAGAGGAAGCGAGAGAGATGGGGTTTAAGTGTTTGTTGGGTGTGTGAGCATGGTGTGTGAAGGAGTGCAAAAGTGTGTGGAAGATAGAGCTCTGCTACCTAACACTAGACACCAGGTTAGGGGCCGGGCAGCTCCGTTTCTTTCGTCAATTTCTAGGTTTCGGGCTGGGCTCTGCCATCAGTAACGTTTTGAAGTTGAGCCATTCGCTCGTCATCTGCTGTGGAGTAGCCGACAGTCATACCTGCCTAACATGGTGCCAGAAGTGCTTTAACCTCGTCAGACAGACCAGAATATTGTCCGCGTCGACAAGAGAGATTTTGTCACAGGAAATAACGTTAGCCAGCTAGCGGCTAACTGCTCCCTCACGTCCCGTCATTGAGCAGCCCAAGGCGGAGCCGTTGCTATGCACACTCAGACAGGCCGAGTAGCAGCAGAGTGCATGCAACAGTGCAGACTGAGACCAGAAGCTAACGGAGGGAAGTTATTTCAAATGTTGGGTTGGGAACGGGCTGGGCCTTAAATTAGGCAGAAGCAAATCGGAATTGGGCTGGGTCTGAACGTCACGGGCATTGGTAGGGCTCAGGCTTAAAATACATTCCTGTGCTGGACTCTAGCGGACGCATCCAAAAGAAGGTGTGAACGCGCGGGTGAGAAAGGGTGTCTGAAAAATAAGTTAAAGGGTGTGTATGGCTGTGGCAGTCACGAAATTGTCAGCCGGTGATTGCCAAGCAAATAACTGGTCAGTCTCACGGTAATTGACCGTTAATTAAACATACACATTTAGCATCTACTGGCTTCCATACAGCCTACAAGCCACTGGTGCAGACTTTACAGACATATACGTTTGAAAAAGTCTAAGAAATCCATGTATTATAGCCTACACCTTCACAATGAATCCATTATTTATTTTAGACAGGTCTAAAGAAGCATGATGACTGAAGCATGAAGAAAATAGCATACTCTGAGTTGTCTTTATGTTAGGTCCTGATGTGGCAATGCCAAATGGCTGTGGGCTACACTAGTTCATTTGGCAGACAAGATTTGCTTACAATTCCGTGGCATTATGTTATGTTATGACGAGTACAATTGAACAAGGCTGAATGAAATGGAAAGGATATTTTCTCCAATCGATTTGAGGGAGCGCGCCCATGCGGCTATTCTGTGTCGAACGGTAAAGAAACAGGTACTCCTATATGCTTCATTTTAAGTTATTCAATTTAGTCATTCAACAAACATTGGTCATTACGTTTTGATTTTTAATACATTGTAAGGCTACATGATGAGACTAATTTGAAAATTGTCGCTTGAAAAGGCATGAGCTCTGCTTTGTTTTTTCATTCAGGCAGTACACACATCAATCATCTCTCATTCACAATTTGACAAGCACTTGATAATATCTACAATTTCATGGTGGCATCCCCTTTGTGTGGCCATAATGCACCCTAAAACAGCCTGCGCGCGTCCTTATCCAATTCCAAAAGGTGCATATTGAAAATATTGGAAGAACTGTCCACATTTACTTATCGTCAGCCAACAAGATGAACAGCAAAAGCACTAGCCTATGTCAATCTACTATCCCCCATAGTACAAAAGTCGACCTATCCTATTGGGTGAGAAATACATATTCCAAACAGTCTAGGACAGTTATGGGATGCGATAGATCCCAAATTATTCAATTTTTTTTTATGCTAGTGGTTATATTTACTCAATGTGGCTGACGTAACAGATCAGAATTTTTAGCTTAAAATGTTGATAGCCTAATAGTTTATTTCTTCACATTATAAGCGCAGCAATGCGTACATGGCAGTAGGATATAAGCACGAATGTTCCATTAACGGGAAAACACCGTTATCAAAAGTGACCGCAAATGCAATTATGCATGTAATCCTTTTTATAAAGGTGCATTTTATATAGTGAAAAGTATCTTCCCCAAACTTGAAACTCACACACTGCTTATGTGTGTCGGTTAGGCTCTTAACCCCTTGTGAAGCGGATGAACGTGCTTCATTTTAAGAAGTTATTTGGCCATTTTAGTTTTGACACAAACATTAAAGAAACATATAGGCCTATGGGCAAGGGGGCAACATGAGGTGTGAGACTGATTCGAAAAAGTCGCAAAAAAAATCAAATTAAAACATCATTCACAAGTGATAGTCTGATGGGTAGCAATGTTAGCCTATTATTGATATAAACTTGTCTTTGCATATACATTACCAGTCAAAAGTTTGGACAAATACCCATACCAGGGTTTCTTTATTTTTTACTATTTTCTACATTGAAGAGTGATAGCGAAGACATCAAAACTATGGAAATAACACATATGGAATCATGTAGTAACCAAAAAAAAAAATGTGTTGAACAAATTTAAATCAATTTATATTTGAGATGCTTAAAAGTACCCTTTGCCACCCTTTGCCTTGACAGCTTTGGAGACTTGGCCTTCTCTCAACCAGCTTCATGAGGTAGTCACCTGGAATGCATTCAAATGAACAGGTGTGCCATGTTAAAATAATTTCGGTAATTTCTTTCCTTCTTAATGCGTTTGAGCCAATCAGTTGTATTGTGACAAGGTAGGGGTTGTTTACAGAAGATAGTCTTTTACCAAATAGGGCTAAGTCCATTTTATGGCAAGAACAGCTCAAATAAGCAAAGAGAAACAACAGTCCACCATTACTATAAGACATTAACATCACTCAATGTGGAAAATGTGAAGAACTTTGAAAGCTTCTTCAAGTGCAGTTACAAAAACCATCAGGTGGTGCTATGATGAAACTGGCTCTAACCTAAGTGTATGTAAAGTTCAGACTTCAACTGTATGTGGGAACTCCTTCAAGACTATTGGAAAAGCATTCCAGGTGAAGCTGGTTGAGAGAATGCCAAGAGTGTGCAAAGCTGTCAAGGCAAAGGGTGGCTACTTTGAAGAATCTAAAATATATTTTGATTTGTTAACTATTCTACAATGTAGAAAATAGTAAATACAAAGAAAAAACCCTTGCATGAGTAGGTGTCCAAAATTATGACTGGTACTGTATGAGTGAAATTTGTTTTCACTTAGAATGGACCATTATCGCCCACCTGTATCGAAATGGGGGCAGCGGGAAAAAAATACATTTAATCTACGCACTTAAATAGCGAAGGGAGGATGCTTTTCCCCATGGTTTATTTCCATGCCAGCCAGGTAGGCTATACTCCGGTTGTAAATATAAGCAAAGTGCTTAATATTAGTAAAGTTGAGAAATAAATATTTTAGGTCCGCCTATAGAAAGCTGAAAAAACGCTTTTTAGTAGAGGCCATCACTCTGTTTTCACACGCAATTGCATTTCCTATTGAAATGTTGCACAACATGAGCCCTCATGAAGTGCTTTGATTAGATTTTCAAAAACATTGATGTCAGAGTGATTAGAGGGAGTGCTGAGTTCCAGGCAGTTTGGTACGCTACCCAATGACCCTTCGTGACTTGTGAACGCCGGCGGTGTTGCGTTCACCTCAACAACCCTAGGTGTGTGTTACCTGGCAGTGCTGTGATGAAGTCTCGTTGGAGCATGGGTTTGAGGTAGGAGTTGATGTGGCCGTGTTGGTAGTGGCACATTCGGGAGATGAGGTGTTCTACAAACTCAACTTGGTCAGTCTCGGACCACTGGTCAAACAGGGAGATGCAGTGCTCCTTCTCCTTGTCGTTGTTCCCCTCCGACGGGCGCTTACGAGAGCCCGTCATCACAGGACCGTTACTAAGCTGAGAGGGAGAGGACAGAGTTATACACGCACACACGGCACTACGGGTTCCATTCCCACTGAAATTGAATTGCCCATTGCCATAAATTTTAAGTGCCTTTTCAAGGACAATTGACACATTTTACGATGTAATATCCCTCAGATATATTACACAGATTCAACACCCTCATAATCCACCTACACACACCTTGGTGAGAACTGTGGTCTTCTTTGGCGAGAGGTCGTCTACATGGTTCTGAGACTCCATGACTGATGTGTTCTGTATGACGAGACAAGAACACGGGGAATAAATGGTTAGAGCTCATTTGGTGTCTGTTAAGAAAAAGTAAATGAACACAAATGTGCAAAATGGTAGCAGAATGCAGAGTACAATGGCACACACACACGGCTAGCTAATAACACAAGAAAGCTCCTCTCCCTGTGATGTGAAGTCTGGACAGGAAATTAAACTGGAGTATGTGGGTATGGCTGCTAGACAAACCTTGCAGTAATGAAACCATAATCTGATAGTACCAAGCCGTCCAACACAGACAGTTTTCATTTCAAATGGCACCCTATTCTCAACTACGTACTACTTTGTGACAAATGCACAACACCGTATAGGGAATAGGGTGTCATTTGGGATGCAGCCACAAACAGTGGGAGAATGCTGGGAGGAGTACTGTTAAAGGTTGAACCAGACGGGTTCCCTCTCCCATTTAAAATGTTAACAGATACACACACAGCCTGTGCTTGTTATATGTCTGTGTCATCCACACACACTTCACTTGACACTGTCACAGACTGAGAAATCTGTCCAGATGTGTTTCTCTTCTACATGCATCCATACACAAGGGACTTCCTCAGATGGCCTACAGTAGCACATCTCCACTATCTGATCTGCAAAAATGAAACTGATATTGCACTGGATCATTTGTCACTCTTCAGTGGAGACTGACAGACCAATAGTAACAGGTCAGACGGGTACACAGACAGATGGGTACACAGACAAGGTCAGGGGTCAAGGCTGAGACGGACAGTAGTGTTCATGCAGCAGTGCCATACAGAGCAGACAAACTAACAGACAGAGAGCAAGCCTAGGGACAGGATGCCAGAGACAGCAAGCATACCATGGCGCCCCTCTCCCCCACTAACACAGGCAGGGCGGGGGGTTACTAGACCATCCCCTGCCCAACACACCTCCAGGCGACCTAGCACTGCACCCCAAGTGACATGCTCTGGTAGCCTCTCCTTCCTTTCACCCCAGCCAGCAGCCCCAACTCTGCTCATCTAATTCAGATTAACTAGACAACTCTTGTCAAATGAACTGGGCAACTTTTGTCAGAACTTAAAAATAAAAATCCAAAACTTTAGAGTAGGGAGGGAGAGACTTAGTCTTGCTATTTGAAGCATTACTTTGACAAGACCTAGCTGGGTTTGGCTAGGCTTGATACAATCCTGTTCCTGTGATTCACTTGTTAGCCTATTATGCTATCTTTGATCGAAATTTGGTCTGTGTGTCACTTCAGCTTTGACCAAAACAACTTTTTTACCAAGGAAAGAGGGAGGCATCTTTCAGGCGAGCTTGTCTGTATTGATCAACCATTTTCTAGAAGGCTAAATATGAACTTGGGCCAAGATATCAGATATCCTGTAAGCTGGGCTGGAGAGAGAAGCATGTTTTTGGGAGGAAGAGGCGGGAAGGCAAGGGGGCCTGGGAAGGGTGCAGGACACAGCTCATGGTGTGGTAAGGGGCTGAGGGGAGGGGCAGTAGGCAGGTCAGAATTAAGAGGAGAGAGTAGCAGAACCTGGTTGTGTGCCCGGGTGGAGGGGATGCTCTGCAGGCACCTGAGTGCACACAAACTCTCTGCCACCGAGGAGCAGCCCAGCCAGAGAGAGCGAGGTACAGAGCACTGTGTGAGAGAAGGAGAGATCGGAAGAGGAATGAAAGGAGAGAAAAGAGGCGTGAGACAGGGATGGGAGAAAGGATGGGAAGAGAGAGGAGGAAAAGAGATGAGGAAACAAGCGGGAGGATAGATAAGTAGCAGGAGGAAGATGAAAATGGGGGGTAGAATATACATAGACAAAAAGGAGTGAAAGAAATGGGAGGAATGTGGAGGGAAGACAAATATGACGAAACAGAATAGGAAAGAGTGAGGTGAAGAACAGATTGGTGTGTAATCACACCAGTGTTTGTGAATATGAGAAGAGAAGGTGGGTTGGGGTAGTGAGGGGAAAAACCAGTATTAGAGCTACACGCACATTTGCACAGTGAGCGCAGAAACACATACTTACACACACACACACACACACACACACACAAGGCATAGACAGACACACAAAAGCATTGTTAGATATATGAAGTGGGTGGGGATAGGAAGAGAAGTTGGAGGGACGATTACGCAATGGACATGATTGTCAATTTTAAGGCCTTTGATTTTTGCTAACGCCCCGCCCTCTGTTCTTCCATCCTCACACTATGAAAGTGGTTAGGGACTTGCATAGGGTCAAAATATAGACACACAGAATAATCTAGAACATACATAGCATATGTACATTGTCACTTTAGTGCGGGTATGCTATCTAATAGGACTGTCTAATATAGCCTAGGTTGGGAAAAGGGTACACAGGGAAGGGGTAACTGGAACAGAAACATGACATGTATCCTAGCTCAAGATCAATGTAGTTTACTTGCAGGGTGGTTGTGTTGATTTAGGTTTAGTCAATGTCAAATAATGCTTACCATTGGGCTTAGTAATGGTTTAAAGAGAGGGGTACGACTGACCTAATTGGACAAGGGAAAACTCTATTGGAAGTCTTGACAGACTCATTAGCTAGTTACAGGTGAATCACCTAGAGATTTCTGATTCAGTGTGAAAATAATGCCATCATTGCTGCGGTGAGGAGCGAGTCTGGTTAGGTGGAATTTAACTTTGCCAAAACAAAGTGGTGGCTGAGGATTGTTGTGCTGGATGAAACCAAATCGGTTCCTTATTTAACAAACCATTTTACTGTAATTATCAGGCTTACTGTAGATATGTTTACAGCTACTAGTTACCAACACTGGAATATTATTCTAATGTTAGCCAATTGACAGTCTTGACAGGCAGATGTAATTTTTGATAGACGACATCAGACCAACAACTAGTAACGTTAAACGTGCAGGGTCGAACTCTGGGTAAACAGCTAGCCATCACCCCAAAATCTGATATTGTCTTTTGGACTGGTCAGGTGGCTAGTTCAATCTAGCTAACGTTACCTATAAGTCTGCGAGCTAGCTAACGTTACTTTGGTAAATTGAAGAATGAAAAGATGGAAAAAACCAAGTACAACATAGTTTGTTACAAATGTCAGCTGTCCATCTATAGCTGTCGAAATCAAGTAAGTTACAATTATGTATGCATCACAATGTCACGGTGGCCAACTATTTGTTGCCAACAACTCGTTAGCAATGAAACTACCCCTCGCGAGTTAATGTTGTGCACTTCCTTCTACGCAGCTTTATAAACATGAACACGCACACCAGAATAACATTCAGAAATTCACATGGGAGGGTGTGGGCGAAATTTAATTATATCAGACTTGAATGTGCATTCCTGTAGCTATCCAGCTAACTAGCCAGGTACGTTGTGTCCATAGTTAGCAGGCTAGTTAGCTAACTAGCTGTGACACAGGGCCGAGTGGCGCAGCGTCACCGCAGTGAAAAGCTACACCGAAAGCCGTGACTTTGTTTAGCCGACGCCTTGCAGAAACCATTCGACTATTTCACACGAGGTTACGGATTCAATTTGGCAATTGCAAAAAATCAGGGACTATCCTGTCACTTTGACTACTAGGTTTTCGACGACCTAGTCAGTCGCTGCACCAGGACCCTCAAAGAAAAAAGATCGATGTTTCAGGCCCTCCCTCTTTTTCTAGTTCCCCTTCCTTTTTCCTCCAACCCTCCCGACCGTCGATTCGGGTTGGTACCACGTTCGGCCTTCGATACAAGCCTCTACGGCTCCTTTTCGTTCCCAGTAGCGGCCTAAGGGGTCAATGTCACCAAAGCTTACCATTAATTCCAACGTTTTGTCCTCAATCTCCGGTTCCATGTTGTTGGTCACCCCGAAACTCGGCTGTGAAAATGGAAACCAAACACTGCGTCGGCGGCTGCAAAGGCAGAGACGTCATTCACTTCGCTCAGCCACAGCTTGCCAGGCTGTGTTTAGTGCCCTGCCCCCACCCGTGAATCCGACACTCTTGACTGGCCAAGCTCTGCTAGAGGCGTGCCTTAACTGGCTTGCCCCACATTGATTGGCTTGTCGTGCTATCAAGGCATTCCCCTAACAGAAGGCCAAATGTTTGAAGATGCTGCCATTCTGAGAAACACATCAAAACTATACCACTCATCACTTTTAGAACGATACCAAAATATGCTTTCCGAGTCTGAGATGACTCGCGTCATTTGTTAACATAGTACATAAAGGAATATGGACGAGCAAGCAAGCAAAACCTATTTTGCACTACTTCTAATATAACACTGTAAATTAATGTAGACACTAGCATACAAGCACCAGATCATTTGTAGAATGGCTAAAATGACATCTAGGCATGTATCTTTTCAGTGCTTGGGGTATCACTACAGACACCCTGGTTCGATTCCAGGCTGCATCACAACCGGCCGTGATTGGGAGTCCCTTAGGGCCGTGCACAATTGGCCCAGCGTTGTCCGGGTTTGGCCATCATAAATAAGAATTTGTTCTTAACCGACTTGCCTAGTTAAATAATGGTTCAAACTTTAAAAATTAAATGAGCAATGTGGGCAAATGTATTTGTAACAAATAGTGTAGAATGAGTTTCTCCTGAATTACACATTCTCCTTACCTTTTTGACAGCAATTGATTTGAGATTTTAAAAACCTGACCAGTGAATCTACCTCTAAAGTCCTCATTGATTAGAATTCAGTATCCTTATTTTCCACACCAAATAAAATACATGCACCATGATGATCATTACAGCAAAACAATTCAGACATTCTAGTCACACTCATTGGTGCTTGTTGGCCAAAGAAACCTTTCATTGGTGGGGAAGCAGGAAGAACCAGCCGCTCTTGGAAGGCCAGCCATTTCACAGGATTGTAGACGACAGCGGATGAGGAGGTAGCAATGGTTTTGAGCAGTTCAAATTTAATACCCCCTCCCCTTTGCTACAGAAACCCAGGTAAAAAAAAAAAAAAACTCCCCACTCTCACAAAATTACAACAGCAGGAACCAATAAAAAAATGAAATGCATTTTTTTTACGCATTGAAGATGGGGGAAGGAGGGAGGGCAAGGACAGGATGAGGGGAAGAAATAATCAATTTTTTCTATATGCGAGGAGTGAGTCCATAGTCTTCATCAGACCGTCTTAATCAAACCAGGGGGACGGTGGGTGGCAGCGAGTGTGGATTGCTGGGAACTTGCTGTTGTGTTCATTCAAAATGGAGGGGAAAAAAAATCTACGAACAAAAAATATTTGAGTCAAGTCCAATCCAACCAGGGGAAGGAACCAGCACTCTAAGGCAGGGATTCATTCAGGAAGGGTTGTGTCCCTCTATGGATTGAAATCAAATTTCACTCTTCAGCCTGTGTGAGCGTTAGTGGAAGTGTGTGTATATGCATTTAAAATTGAATGTAATGTATATGTCTGTCTATATGTCTGTCCCCTCTCACTTGCTGCAAAAGATAAGTCATTTCTTTCCTTATTTCTTCATTCATTCTTGCAGGTTTTTCCCCCCTCTTTCTCCTTAATTCAGTTCCCTACTACCTAGTAGTCATCTAAATCGAAAAACTCATCGTCCTCTGCCTGGTAATCTATGGCCTGGAAATCCACCCTGTACCGCAAGCATCCTGAGAAAGAGAGAGAGAGTCAATTATCCAGGTGAAGACTTCTGCTGGATTGAAGGGTCATTACTAATGTTAGCATGAGATCAAATTCAAAAGCCTGTGAACTACCTCCACAACATGACCATAACAGAGACACCTACACTACCGTTCAAAAGTTTGGGATCACTTAGAAATGTCCTGGTTTTTGAAAGAGAATCACATTTTCTTCTCCATTAAAACATCAAATTGATCAGAAATACAGTGTAAACATTGTTAATGTTGTAAATTACTATTGTAGCTGAAAATGGCTGAGTTTTAATGGAATATCTACGTAGGAGTACAGAGGCCCATTATCAGCAACCATCACTGTGTTCCAATGGCACGTTGTGTTAGCGAAGGCTATTCCATGCAAGAAATTGCCAAGAAACTGAAGATCTCGTACAACGCCGTTTACTACTCCCTTCACAGAACAGCGCAAACTGGCTCTAACCAGAATAGAAAGAGTGGGAGGCCCCGGTGCACAACTGAGCAAGAGGACAAGTACATCAGTGTCTAGTTTGAGAAACAGACACCCCAAGTCCTCAACTGGCAGCTTCATTAAATAGTACCCGCAAAACACCAGTCTCAACATCAACAGTGAAGAGGTGACTCCGGGATGCTGACCTTCTAGACAGAGTTCCTCAGTCCAGTGTCTGTGTTCTTTTGCGCATCTTAATCTTTTATTTTTATTGGGCAGTCAGATATAGCTTTTCTTTGCAACTCTGCCTAGAAGGCCAGCATCCCGGAGTCGCCTCTTCACTGTTGATGTTGAGACTGGTGTTTTGCGGGTACTAATTATTGACGACTTGTGAGGCATCGGTTTCTCAAATCAACAGTTTTTAGCTGTGCTAACAATTGCTAAAGGGTTTTCTAATGATCAATTAGACTTAAAATTATAAACTTGGATTAGCTAACACAACGTGCCATTGGAACACAGGAGTGATGGTTGCTGATAATGGGCCTCTGTACACCTACGTAGATATTCCATAATATATATATATTTTAATCAGCTACAATAGTCATTTACAACATTAGCAATGTCTACACCGTATTTCTGATCAATTCAATGTTATTTTAAAAATGGACAAAAAAAAATGATTTTCTTTCAAAAACAAAGATATTTCTAAGTGACCCCCAAACTGTTGAACGGTGGTGTATGTTATAACCCTACAATAACAAGTGGCTGGTGCGGACTCACCCCCGATGCCTCCAAAGCCCTTGACAAACTGGGAGCCTTCTTGACTCTTGTCTGTGACGATCTCCAGCGTGGCTCCAAACTTCTTGTAGTTATTGGCGAACCACTCCAGCAGAGGCATGCTCTCAATCAGCTCGTGGTCCTGCCCAGTCTGTGAACATGAGCACACACCAAATGAACACAGAGAGCGCAAAGAAATGTTTACAAGTAAGCAACAAATTGAACTGCCCGAATGGGCAACTGTGTGTATGACACCAAGGGATAGAGAACAGGGCTTTACCTCCTTGTCTGTGAAGTGGGATTTGTCTTTCTCCTGCTCTGGTGTTAAATACAGAGTCTTCTCATCTGAAACACAAACAGCCAATGGAGACAGGGAATGAGAACACATATCAAATCAAATTTTATTTGTCACATACACATGCTTAGCAGATGTTAATGTGAGTGTAGCGGCCTCCCGGGTGGCGCAGTGGTTAAGGGCGCTGTACTGCAGCGCCAGCTGTGCCATCAGAGACTCTGGGTTCGTGACCAGGCTCTGTCGTAACCGGCCGCGACCGGGAGGTCCGTGGGGCAACGCACAATTGGCCTAGCATCGCCCGGGTTAGGGAGGGCTTGGTCGGTAGGAATGTCCTTGTCTCATCGCGCACCAGCGACTCCTGTGGCGGGACGGTTGCCAGGTACACGTGTTTCCTCCAGCACATTGGTGCGGCTGGCTTCCGGGTCGGATGTGCGCTGTGTTAAGAAGCAGTGCGGCTGGTTGGGTTGTGTATCGGAGGGCGCATGACTTTCAACCTTCGTCTCTCCCGAGCCCGTACGGGAGTTGTAGCGATGAGACAAGATAGTAGCTACTACAACAATTGGATACCACGAAATTGGGGAGAAAAAAGGGGTAAAGTAAAAATTCAACAAACAAAAAATCAACAAAAATGTGAGTGTAGCGAAATGCTTCTATGGTGCTTGTGCTTCTAGTTCCGACAATGCAGTAATAACCAACGAGTAATCTAACCTAACAATGGTGTGTGTGTGAAAAGGGAATGCATCTGTAGCATTCTCTGCTCAGTTGTTCTACTTCACGGAGCAAGACAACATACTGCACAGGTATGTGTGTGTGTACCGTTCTCTGTTCCGATGCTCTCGGCCCCGTGCAGGCGAAGGATGTAACGCATGGTGTCCAGGTTCTCATAGACGATGAGGATCTCCACAGCTCCCATCTCCAGGGCTTTGAGTGTGTCCTCCACCCCAAAACAGTACTTCCCCGTGTCCTGACTGATCTCATCAAAGTACCGCCCTGCAGCCAGAGAGAAAATGGGGGGGGGGATAAAGGGTCAAATAAAAAAGAATGAGTGACTGGGGGATGGAAATGGGGTAGCAATCATTATCACTCATCATCATTCACAATCTTCACTAACCCGAACAAACAAACACCGTACAAACGCAGGCACAGGCAAACATTCGCTGGTATAACCCAAAATCTAACCTCAACATGTGCCACAAACACACACCTATGAGCTTCTTTTCCTGGATGAACTTGACGTTGGAGAGGACCTCCGCCGACAGTTCGATGGCCTGGTTGAAGCCATTCTCTCCTCCGTACGAGATGTCCACCAGCTTCAGAATCTTCGCCTGTAACCTCTGCGCGCACGCACACAAACAAACAAACCAGGGGTTAGTGTGCAGTGCTATGCATTGTCACTAAGAATGAGCAAATCCACAAGAGGAATTGCACCAAAAAGCATCAGTCTGACAAAGGACTGACTGATCACAGTAAGGATCAGCGCAGCATAAACCATCTCAAACACACACTTACAGGGTCAAACATGTCGGACTGGCTGAGCTCAGTCTTGAAGTCGGCAGACCCTGCTAGGACCATTCCAGCAACGTTGACCTTGTCGTTGGACACATAGAGCTGGACAGCTGTCTCAGCCACCTTCCTCACATAGTTGTGCCTCTTCTCCATCCTCAGACGGGCAAACCGCAGAGCAGACTGACCTCCTCTGCCTGACAGAGTGAGAGAACGTTAGATGGATAGAAAAGTAGTGATGGGGGAATAATACATTTTTTTGATCAATTGTTCTTGTTTAAAATTTCTAATGTTCTTGTTCTTATGTCCGTCTGTGTGTAATGAGCGGAGCGTACCGTGTTTTTTGGGCAGGTCCACTGTGAACTTGTGCAGCACCTCTCTGGTGTTCCCCTGGAGTGTCCCGAAGAGAGCCCCGCTACCATCGATCACTATGAAACCAAACTTACTGTCATCGGACAGCAGGGCCGTCAGTGCCTGGAGAAAGGGAGAGAGTAGATAGGGAAAAAGAAAGACAGAGGGCATTTTCATTACAATTTCATTGCCATTAAACATCCACAAAGAGGAGACATTCAGAAGGCACTGTAAGTATTCAGACCCCTTGATATTTTCTACATGTTGTTATGTCACAGATCTGGGGAAGGGTACAAACATTTCTGCAGCATTGAAGGTCCACAAGAACACAGTGTCTTCCATCATTCCTAAACGGAAGAAGTTTGGAACCGCCAAGACTCTTCCTAGAGCTGGCCACCAGGCCAAACTGAGCTATTGGGGGAGAAGGGCCTTGGCCAGGGAGGTGACCAAGAACCCGATGGTCACTCTGACAGAGCTCTATAGTTCCTCTGTGGAGATGGGAGAACCTTCCAGAAGACAACCATCTCTGCAGTGCTCCACCAAATCAGGCCTTTATGGTAGTGGCCAGACGGAAGCCACACTTCAGTAAAAGGCACATGACAGCCCACTTGGAGTTTGCCAAAATGCACCTAAAAACTCCATGAGAAAAAAGATTCTCTTGTCTGATGAAACCAAGATTGAATTCTTTGGCCTGAATGCCAAGCATCACGTCTGGAGGAAACCTGGCACCATCCCTACGGTGAAGCATGGTGGTGGAAGCATCATGCGGTGGGGATGATTTTCAGCAACAGGGACTGGGAGACAAGAAGGATCGAGGGAAAGATGAACGGAGCAAAGTACAGAGATCCTTGATGAAAACCTGCTCCAGACCTTCCAACAGGACAATGACCCTAAGCACACAGCCAAGACAACTCAGGAGTGGCTTCGACAAGTCCCTGAATGTCTTTGAGTGGCCCAGCCAGAGCCCGGACTTGAACCCAACCAAACCTGAAAATATCTGTGCAGCAACGCTCCATGTCCAACCTGACAAAGCTTGAGAGAGGATCTGCAGAGAAGAATGGGGGAAACTTCCGAAATACAGGTGTGTCAAGCTTGTAGCGTCATACCCAAAAAGACTCGAGGCTGTAATCGCTGCCAAAGGTACTTCAACGACGTAGTGAGTAAAGGGTCTGAATACTTATGTAAATGTGATGTTTTTTTTTTTAAATGTTATAAATAAGCAGAAAATTCTAAATAATTGTTTTTGCTTTGTCATTATGGGGTATTGTGTGTAGATTGGGGGGGGGGGCAATTTAATCAATTTTAGAATAAGGGATGTAACGTAACAAAATGTGGAAAAAGTCAAGGGGTCTGAATACTTTCCAAAGACACTGTACATATGTAGAGCTCCTACCTCAGTGTGGAACTTGTTGTCACAGAGGTACAGAGAGGTGTTGATGGGTTTAAAAGGCTCAAAGTCTATGTTGACTTTCTTCTCTTTGCCCTCGTCTGTCACAATGGTCCCACAGTACACCACCAGGCCGTTAGGGGGCACTGCAAGAGAGAGTTGGGACTTAACAGTCAACACAGGCAAGACCGAGTGACCCTTAACCCCTCTAGGCTAGGGGGCAGTATTTTCACGTCCGGGTGAAAAGCATGCCCAAAGTAAACTGCCTGCTACTCGGGCCCAGAAGCTAGGATATCATATTATTCGTAGATTTGGATAGAAAACACTGAAGTTTCTAAAACTGTTTGAATGATGTATGTAAGTATAACAGAACTTATTTGGCAGGCAAAACCCTGTGGACAAACCATCCAGGATTTGTTGTCACTCTTTTCAATGGTTTTTCTATGTGGATCTAGATTTCTAAGGCACTTGGCTTGCAGTTCCTATCGCTTCCACTGGATGTCAACAGTCTTTAGAAATTGGTTAATGTAATGAAGAAGTAGAGTCGAGCCTAGTCTACTGTTGTGGTTTGGGCGCGCGACCTGAAAGCTTGCTCCACATTGTTTTTATCCGCTATTGAACGCAGTTTATCCCATCTTAAATGTTATCGATTATTTAAGTTTAAAAATACCCAAAGTTGTATTAGGAAAATTGTTTGAAATGTTTGGACATAGATTACATGTAACTTATTAGATATTTTGTAGTCATGTTGCGCGAGTTGGAACCTGTGTTTTTCTGGATCAAACGTGCCAAATAAATTGACATTTTGGAGATATAACGACAGAATTAATCAAACATCCCAAATGGTCCTTTTGTTCATGGGACATATTGGAGTGCCAACAGAAGAAGCTCTTCAAATGTAATGCATGAATTGTATTGTTATTTCTGAGTTTTGTGTCGCGCCTGGCGGGATGAAATATGATTGCCTGTTTGTTTGATGGAGCTCTGTCCTCAGATAATCACATGGTTTGCTTTTGCCATAAATCCTTTTTGAAATCTGACACGGTGACTGGATTAACAAGAAGTAAAGCTTTAATTTAGTGTATTGCACTTGTGATTGTATGAATGTTAAATATTTCAAATAATTTAATTTGAATTTGGCGCTCTGCCATTTCACCAGATGTTGGCCAGGTGGGACGCTACCATCCTACCCGCCCATAAGAAGTTAAGAAATATACACAACTAACAAGAAAGAGAGACATCCTTGCTGTAGCTTTGGAGTCCACTGTGAGGAGGTCAAGGCTCCTAGCACAGATACATGACGACACAGTTACAAATTAACACAAATCACTCACCCTTATTGTATAGCTTTAGTCTCTGCTGTACAGAGGTAATAGCCCCGAGCACAGAGAGCCTGTTGACTCTGCTCTTGATGTTGGAGGCTGTCCCAAACTCATCAGCCAACATCTTGGCCACTCTGGAGATCTGGTCCTTAGGGGGAATGATCAGCGAGATCATACTGGTTCCATTACTGAGGATAGAGATACAGATAGTGTATTTACACAACCTTGTGTAAAGTGTGTGTTTATGTAACTGTCTTAGTCATATCAATCTCTGAAAGGAAGGAATATGCTTTCATAATCAAAACAAATCTGCCACCCATCAACCCCCCCTCTCTAATATTACCTGACCCATATCTACCCTTGTAACACACACCTCAACTTTAAAACAGTCTGACACCAAACATTACTGTCTGAAAGTGGAGGGGCACACAGTCCCATACAGAACAGTAAGTTCTGTCCTTGACACCAACGACTGCGCTAAAACCCCACCGTGCCACATTCACTACCAGTTAAAGGCAAACCAGCGAGCCATACATGTAGACGCTGCATACATACAGGTAGTTGGTTAGTGAATATAGGCCAAATTGTCAACCGTATGTGTATGTAGCAGAGGATTCTGTGCCAGTGGACAATAAGAACACTTTGGGGGCAAAGCGCTCCCATTTGCCTAGTCACACTGCCAAGTAAGCCACATAGCTAGCTTTGTCAAACTACTTATCTAAATGAATATGGATGACCGCTAGCTAACTACACACATTGTCAACAAAGGAATAGGAAATGGCAGTCATGTTTGAGTAGCAAGCAGCAGGCACACGTTGCTTTAAGCCTTCCACTCCCAAATACAAGACATGCTCAATGCTGTATCTTGAAAGCAAGCCAACATAGCCAACAACTGCTTTATCTATCGCAGCATATGGGAACATACTGGTGTCAGTTAGGTGCAATTGTACTGGTTTGCACAAAGACCAGTCCATGGGAAGACAACGTTAAATACAATTCTGTTTCAACTTACTGTGCCAGTGGCACCACATGTGGCCAAAAAAGACAACTTGCTCGGGACTTTTATTGACGACATGATGCAGAGGAAGTTGGTCTACAACAGCCCATGTTTGGAAAGTCAGTTAAACATTAAACGATCCTCTAGATATTTTGTCTCAACCCCCCCCCTCCCCCCCCCCTTCTCCGTCACAATGACCAACCGTCCTGCCCACTGCCACAGTACTGGCAGTTAAGTTGAAATTAGCTTCTGGCTTCCCAATGACTGTTTTTGTGCAACCCAATACAATTGTAAACAAGGCTAGTGTATACTGTACACCCGCGTTGCTAAAAGCACCCAGTCGTCGGTGTGATATACAAACGACCCCGCTGTTCTAAAGACCCCATCCACAGATGCCGGCATTTTCGACTAACATGTAGCTAACTGGCTAACTAACCCGGACAGAAATACACACAAGTAACCGAGCTAGCTACAAATAACACGAATGGCATCATACTAATTATACGACACAAATCGAATATTGGTAGGAACTAACGTATTTCCAATGTTGACTGTGTTAATAGTACGTTAACCGGCTAGCTAGTACCACTCCCAAAATTCGTCCTCGCCTATCCAGCTGTCCATTCAGGTCTGCATATCTCCGTCTCCCTCCGACACCCAGTGATACGTCCTGTATCGTGTGCCCATTTCAACCACTTACCCTCGGGCAGCTTCCAAACTTTTAATCAACTTCTTGATTTTCCATATCTCCACGTTCCTGTCCGCTGCGTTAGGGTCGTCCGCCATCTTTCCTGCTGTAATCGCTTCAGCACCTGAAAGAGAAGAACGTCAACTAGTTGGCTAACGTCGCATCAGCCGCGAACACAAAGGATAGATTTAGCTAACTTCACAAGGTTCAGTGACCGGATTTTAGGTTGCCAGGGTGACAGTTGTGTGTCTACCTCTCTGAGCTAGAAGCGGGTGTCAGAGAGGGACCTGACCAGTGTGGTGGACCGACCGGGAGGAAAGACTCTACCCCGCTGCTGTGTCAGTAAAGTGCGCGGAAAAAACTAGGCCTACGCACTCTTCCCAGGCCCTAGTGTCCACCCCATTCACTGTCTAAAGTCGCAACCCGACCTAGTTTCAACTCTCTTCCTCGAGAAAACGTTAAATCATCCAAATGTCAACTGGTTCCAAACCCTTTCATTTACAAAAACGACGACGATACCGTACCTGCCTCCGGCAAAGCCACTCCGGTCACTGCGCTACAGCTGCCGCTCTAGTTCGGTCGTCGGTGAAATGACGTTGTCCACTTGCCTCTCCTGCCGGTTCCTCTCTACCACACTCCATAGGCTTCGCGTGGTGAGATCGGGGCTCACATGTGGGACTTCCTGGAAACGTAGAAACACTGAGGTACATTTCTGGTTGGTCAAAACTCCATGTTGATCATGGATATCTATACGGTGATTGGAGTGATTCAATATTATACGAAGATGGGCGGGGATATCTCAAAATGGTTCATAAGGGATTTGTAGTCAAAATTATAATTTCTTATTAATCTCAATTTAAAGTTCTCCTGAACTTCTTTAGTGACTATGATGGGAAAAAAACGTAGTTTAACGTTTTAATGTCACATGAAATTACTTTCTTGCTAGCTCTAAACCCAACCATGCAGTAGTCAATATGATTGTAGTACTAAAAATAACACAAGTTAGAACAAAATCACACAATAATAAGAAGTAATAAGAACATGATAAGTAAGTAAGCTATATACAGAGTCAGTTCCAATGTATGCGCAGGGATACTGGAGTGATAGTGGTAGATACACTATATATACAAAAATATGTGGACACCCCTTCAAATTAGTGGATTTGGCTATTTCAGCCATACCTTTGCTGACAATTGTATAACATCGAGCAAATGTTAAGTTTGGTGGATGGAGAAAATGGTCTAGGGCTGTTTCTCATGGTTCGGGCTAGTCCCCTTAGTTCCAGTGAAGGGAAATCTTAACGATACAGCATACAATGACATACTAGACTATTCTGTCCAACTTTGTGGCAACAGTTTGGGGAAGACCCTTTTCTGTTTCAGCATGACAATGCCCCCGTGCACAAAGCGAGGTCCATACAGAAATGGTTTGTCGAGATCGGTGGGGAAGAACTTGACTGGCCTGCACAGAGCCCTGACCTCAACCCCATTAAACTCCTTTGGGATGAATTGGAACGCCGACTACGAGCCAGGCCTAATCACCCAACATCAGTGACCAACCTCACTAATGCTCTTGTGGCTGAATGAAAGCAAGTCCCCGCAGCAATGTTCCAACATCTTGAGGAAAGCCTTCAAAGAAGAGTGGAGGATGTTATAGCAGCAAATGGGGGATCAACTCCATATTGATACTCATGATTTTTGGAATGAGATGTCAGATAGGCAGATGTCCACATACTTTTGGCCATGTAGTGTATGTACAGGGTGACTAGGCATCAGGATATATGACACAGTGAGTAGCAGTAGCGTATATGTGGATTGTATGTGTATGTGTATGTGTGTGTGTGTGTGTGTGTGTTTGTGTGTGTGTGTGTTGGAGTGTCGGTGTGCATGAGTGTGTGGAGTCCTGTGAGGGTGCATAGAAACAAAATAAATGACAAGGGTTAACTCAGATAGTCTTTGTAGCCATTTTGTTAGCTATTTAGCAGTCTTATGGTTGGGGATAGAAGCTGTTCAGTAGCCTGTTGGTGTCCGGCTTGATGCAAGCCTTCACAACTGTACTTGTGTGTGGACCATTTTAAGTCCTTAGTGATTTGGACACAAAGAAACTTGATATCCTGAAGTCCACAATCAGCTCCTTGGTCTTACTGACATTGAGGGAGAGGTTGTTGTCATTGACCTCCTCCCTGTAGACTGTATTGTCGTCACCTGTGAAAAAGCATACCACCCATGTGTCGTCAACAAACTTGATGATGCTGTTGGTGCGTGGCCACGCAGCCTTGGGAGAGCAGGGAGCAGAGGAAGGGACTAAGCACACACCCCTGTGGGGCCCCCGTGATAGCTTAGCAATGTCATGAAATTAAAATACCAGTCACAATATCACATTAGCAAAGTTTGTTTGGTGGAATGATAGATTTTGTCAATTATGGAGCCACTAATTTCCTTTTCATGATATTGAGTATGCCCAAATGGTCAATTGCATTAAAAAAGAAAGTAATCTATAAGCAATATGGAGTTGAAAGTTCTACAAAATCTACATTATTTATTCCAAAGTCAAGCCCAGTTTTTTACCACTAGATGACAGCATTGATTCACTAGAGAAGGACCAATGTTACTTTACCAGTTATATGTACACATAACAGTGGTATTGGCATAAATTATATTTCTACCTCCCTTTTGCTTTCAGAACAGCCCCAATTCATCGGGTCATGGACTCTATAATATGACAAAAGCATTTCAAAGGGATGCTGGTGTTGACTCCAATGTTTCCAACAGTTGTGTCAAGTTGGTTTTTTATTTTTTATTTTACTAGGCAAGTCAGTTAAGAACAAATTCTTATTTTCAATGATGGCCTAGGAACAGTGGGTTAACTGCCTGTTCAGGGGCAGAATGACAGATTTGTACCTTGTCAGCTCGGGATTTGAACTTGCAACCTTCCGGTTACTAGTCCAACACTCCAACCACTAGGCTGCCGCCCCTGTTTGATGTCCTTTGGGTGGTGGACCATTCTTGATACACATGGGAAACTGTTGAGCTTGAAAAACCCAGCAGTGTTGCAGTTCTTGACACAACCGGTGCAACTGGCACCTACTACCATATTCTGTTCAAAGGCACTTAAAACTTTTGTCTTGCCCATTCACCCTCTGAATGACACACATACACAAATGTCTTAAGGCTTGAACAATCTTTCTTTAACCTGTCTCCTCCCCTTCATCTACACTTATTTAAGTGGATTTAACAAGTGACATCAATAAGGGATCATAGCTTTCGCCTGGATTCACCTGGTCAGTCTGTCATGGAAAGAACAGGTGTTCCTAATGTTTTGTACACTCAATCACAGAATTTAAGCTCTGCTATTCAGTTGAATTAAAATGACGTGCACACACACAACACACTCATGCAAGCACGCACGCACGCACGCACACTCACACACACACACACAAACCATCTGCACCCTCCACATCATAGAATTAGGAATTAAAATACTAGAATGGACATAAACCATTCTTATGAGGGGGTCAAAGGTCAGCCATTTTGTCAGGGAGTTGTTCAACGATGGTTTGCCAGTGCTGTGATAAGATGTGGTGTAAAACAATGTATGTCTGTTAACTAGCTAGCAAGACAGCTTTAGTTGAATGATGCCATACATTTTTCAAATTAACTGCAAATGTGTCAACATTCAATTCAAACAATGCAGTCGATCCACAGTCATACAATAAATGAGGTAAAGAAGTCAAAACAACAAAGACCAGTGGGGGATAGAAGAAGGACACTAAGGTTTGCGCACATTCCAAAAAGTTGATCGAACCAAGTGGATATTCCTCAAATCCGTCATGATTTATGTTTTGTAACAGGCCCACAATGTGTTTACTAAAGTCAGGTGTGGATGTATGTGGCTGTTTTCACTGCATAACATTTAGAAGTAGTCCCTTTTCAGGTTTAGAAGTGACTGCTAAATGTTAAGTCCCATATAAGTTGGTAACATAGCTAACACAGAGAAATTGGTGATGGTAGCAGGGACAAATTACCAAACGGGCATGCTGGGCATGTGGCCCGGGGGCCCCCAACCAGAAAAACAACAACATATTAACAAATAACAGTGCAACGCTTACTTACAGGCCTTTCCCAACAATGAAGAGAGAAATACTATAAAAATAATGACACAAGGAATAAATACACAATAACTTGGCTGTATACACAGGGTGCCAGTACTAAGTTGATGTGCAAAATAACAAAATGTTTTGAATTGCAAGAAATTTGCTTTAAAGCTACACAATTATCAGCCTCATGTCAAAATGTGTTGAACAGCATTATAAAACTGCACATTTTACTCTCTGCCCCATCGTAAAATGTGTTAAAATGCAGGAAGTTAGCTGTTTTCGGAGGTAGGTGCCCTGGGGCCTCAAATGCAGTAGGCTGGCCATGGTTGGTAGTCAAAGTCGTTTTTAACTGTAATGCAGTTGATGACATGAACATTGTTACGGATACAGTTATCCTGTGTGTGTGTGTATCCTGTGTGTGTGTTTCTTTTCTCTCCTTCTCCCCTCACAGGTGAAAATCATCACTCCCAATCAGTCAACAATCAATCATCAATCAGAAGACACACCTCCTCCTATTTCCTGACCTATCACAGTTCCTTCCCCATGGTTTAAAAACCCCATCATTTGTTTGTTCTGGAGCTCAGCCCAGCTCAGCTCAGCTCAATCTCTCTGTAAATGCCAGGTCTGTAGGTCTCTGTGTTTCACGCTCGCTTTGTGTCATAACCTCTCTTTTGTTTAAGCACCTCATAGCACTTTGTCATCACCTGTGAGTATTGTTTTTGGTTATGGTGTTTGTTTGCTGGTGGAAAAGGGGGAAACCAAGACAAGTCGCCCATGGGCATACACTACCCGTAGGTGAACTTTGTTAAATACACTAGTTAGAACTGGGCGGACCACCCACTGTATTTTTGGTTAGTTAGCTGTTGTTAAAGTAGGCTAGTCTAGCTTAGGGGTGTTTTTGAATACTTGTTTCTTTCCTTGGGTCCAGCCCAGCCCCTTTTCCTGCTCCCCCCATTACCGTGTGTTTATAAATAAACCTAGAGTTTGACGGTAGATTTCAGTTGTCGTGCTTATTTCGTTCACACTTTTCCTTTGTCACAATAATAATTTGCATGAGTTATGTTACGAGTCTCATTACCATCCCCCCTAGACTGTCGGGCCAAAAGGGATTCGTAACAAACATGTATTGGGGTTGACATCCGTACAGGCATTGTACACCAATTTTTACTTCAACTTAGTCTGAAATGCACAAAAAACAATAGCCTAAATGTCAGCAAATGTCAGCACATTCAGGATCTTTCCCCCACGGCATATTTCCATTGTTTTGGTCGAGTTCCATTGACCTCTTTACCACATCTATGGTTGAAATCAGTTGATGATAGGACTTAGACAAGTTGTAAAAGCATCAAGTACTGATATTGTATCATGTAATAACACACAGCTTTCCAAGAAAAGAAGAATTGAGACATTTATGGTCTGTTTACATATATTTTATGGAGACAATTGGTATGAAACTGTATCTATAACGATATATCACAATATTTTAGGTTGACAATATTTCTATTACACAATTTGTGATATATCGCATGACTTACTTTTATTTTCTTAAGTAAAATCAGGAAATGCATCACCTATGCTCTTCTGCCATTCATTCCAATTAGACTGGTTTTGGATTTTGTCCCTGAGCACAATGGCTGCCATTTTTACCCCATTCTGGAACTTTGAGGGTTGATGACATAGCCCCTCTATAGTAATTTAATAGGATCTCTATGCTCCACATACTCTCAGATTCCATTCCAATTTCCCCTCTGCCCTGATACCCATATTACAGAGATGAAATGACACAGCAGTTTGCTAGGCAGTCTGCCTCCAGAATAGATTCAGTACAATATAAACACCAATTCATCACTATGCCTGCAATCAGAGCTGTAATCTGGAAAGGCATCCGGCCTTGTGTTCAGTGTTCTTGTCAGAAAAGTTACATTTTTCCAAACGCAACAGATTCTCTATCATCCAGGGTCAGAGTGATCGCAGAGTACTGTCATTCTGCAACATCCGACAGGTAAGAGAAGGAAACTCATCAGACCTGATTTATTTCTGCCATAGATATTAAAAGTCCAGAAGACACTGTAATCTACAATATCACCTCGAATCATTTCTGGTGACTCCATAGCTTCAGGTAGAGGTTGACTAGGCATCAGGATATATGACACAGCGAGTAGCAGTAGCGTATATGTGGATTGTGTGTGCGTGTGTGTGTGGAAGGGTTATGGCGGGAGCAACCCCACACAGATGCCATCAGGTCCGCTCTGCTCCACTTTCCATCTGTGGCAATCTGCTAGAGGGGGGCTGAGTGATGGAGGGATGGAGGATGGAAGGAAAGAGTGATGTTGTGGTGTTCAAGGGCGTCACTGTGCTTGACACAACCCGAACAGAAGGGAAGGGCTGCTGCTTTGGGGGTGCCACACGCCACACCTGCTCTGTCACTAATGTCAGATTCAGTTTAGTCCCAATTCCCAGAAGACTGTGAGAGCAGACATGCACAGTACAGTCATTGGAGCAGACAGAGATGGCTCTACCAGTGAAAAGGTCCTGGCCTTATCCATAAGCAGGACAAAAACAAAAACGGACCTTGGATCATTGCTCAGGGGGAACCATATTGATAGCTCTGACTCAGAATTTCCCATTGAATAGTGGCGATCACACACCCCTGATGCTTCAATGTAGCAAATTATGAAACCATAGCTAGTTTTTCAGTCTAATTGCCATCACCATGGTTTATTAAGCCTGGACCCGCCTCTTTCTTGAGCAACCAGGTCACCCGTGATACAAGTCAGTATTCGACGTCCATCCATATCTGAGGACATCGGGAGATGACGTGGGATCCGGCCACTAGGGGCAACAGTGAGCGCTGTTACCTTCAGGTAGGTTTTCCAAACTTTAACCCTTACCTTAACCATCCGGAGTTAATGCCAAACCTTAAGATTTTGGAGTTTATGCCTAAACGTAACCTTAAACCCTTTGAAATTTGACGTTTCAGAAACATAGACGAACGTCTAATTCTGATGTGGGACTGTGAGAGCTAGGTTTCTTAAGATCAAAGACTGCGTAAACGGAGCTGTGCAAATACATCTTGAACGACTTTGATATTTATTTGACTCGTAATCTCTGGCGTTATAGAAAAGGGCCCCATTAATGCTTGGCAATTTTTTTTCTCCATCTGACAACTTCATGTCCCATTTGGAGGGTAAAGACGCAGCTCTCAGAGAGCCAGGGAAAACCTTTGAACCCCTCCGAGGGAATTAAGCAGAAGTTTTATTTTCCCCATGCTAATCTGTGACTCACTGTCTCTCTCCACCACATTCAGAGAGGGGATCATAATCGTCAGCACTTCAATAACTAGCATCCCCGCTAAATACACATCTTATTAAGCTGCTGCGTGTGTGTTTGTGAGCAAATCTGGCAGTGTCTGGCTAGTATCTTTTGTGTGCTGCTGCTGCTGCTTCTGCTAGGAAATGCTAAGATTTGGGGCGCCCATAGCCGGGGCTTTGCTGTGTGTTTTCCATCTTATCTCTGAGTCTACATTCTTGTCACACTCTCTGCCACTCCCTCTTTCTCCTCTCTCCGTCCTCCTCAGAGGCAGACAGGAGATTTACGGATCTGCACCCAAATATCAAGTGGATTAATCAGGAATGGAGAGAGGGAGCGTCATAAATATCAATGAGAGGGGGTGAGATGAGAGGAGGTACCCGCTCCTCTCCGTGTCCGCACACTGTAGAGCTATTAAGAGTTTATTAACGTGCTGGATTAACCCAATAACCTCTATTTAAAGAAGATGGGACATGCAGTCTATCTTAATGATGGATTTCATGGGGGTCACTCCTAAAGGGAATTGGGAGCCAGGGAAACAATGCCCGCCTCCACCGTTGAGTGTCATGGGGCGAAAGCCAAACGCCTTTCACCTATGAGGGATCTCTAGAGAGTTACTGTCCACCCTCTTGTACAGAAACCGTTTGGTGTGCTTAGTGGGGATATAGAGGCCCAAACTGCTTAACGTTGCAGGTTGAAGTTAAATATATAGAATGGGCCATTTATGCTACGTTAACCTTTACCTTTCACCAACCAAGCACGTCCCATAATACAACGTCCTGTACTGCAACAGCAGATGAGTTATTTCTGAGTATTAACATTAGAGTAAAGAGAGAGAGAGCAATGAATAATAAGTTATTTAGGAGGAACAATCAAGCCCCCTCAGCTAATGAATATGACAATTGCATGAGGGGCTGGTTTGACAACTGTCAACATGCCCTGTCAATGCTAGCCTAGTGGTTGATGCTATCTCAACACCTCTCGTTGATAACGCCTGCTGCCTAGTCCCTCAGGAGAAGCAGACACATTACCATATGTTCCTATCATCCTGAAAGCATCCCCGGAGATTCTAGAGTGTCTTTGTTTGGCTTGAGTCTGCAAGGGGAAATAGTAGGAAACAAATAGCGTTCAGCCATTTCAAACCATCTGCATCCACCCAGCCCATGGCATATTAGTTCTCTGAGAACCAACTTCCTGGGAGAATTGGTTGTGTGTGCATCAGTATTACAGTTCTGGATAAGACGGTTTAGTCTTGGTGCGGCTCATATTTTGAAAGTTTTCCGCTTCTATGACGTTCACTGAACAAGAGACCCGGCCCAGATGACTTTAGGTTCAGACATTGATCTAAGGTCAATATTGTGCATTTTCTCAAATGGATTTGAGAAGGGAAGACTGACCCTAGATCTGTGCCTAATGTGTAGTGTCTATCCATAGCTATATCAATCCACACCATCAGCCACAGATCACAGCCCGAACCAAGTCAGAAATCACTACGACAAAGCCACAATCATGACAGACTCAGAGAGATAGAATGATAGGAAGTAGAGGACAGAAGAGATGGAGCAAGATGGAGAGGGAAAGAGACTGAGAAATTGATTTCCCTCCAGCTGCATGAATCACATTGAGTACAAAAAGAACATTATCAAATCAATAGATTTAATATAGTGTGTTAGATGAAGACAAAGGCATGTCTGATGAGGGGAGTTAACTTTGACTGATGGCACTGAGACACATCAATATAGTCCATTTGCCTTTGGAGGAAGAATAAGCTATGTAGAATGCAATAACACAACTCCGAAACCTCTATAGGACTTGTTATATGCATAAATGTGAGGCTCATGTATGCGTGAGCGGGTGAGTGAGGGACTGAGTGAGTTAGTACGTGTCATATGCATGCCTACACGCACACTCATTTTGACGATGCAGCTGTGATTGGGTATGTCTGCAGGAATGTCTGTGTGTACGTGTGTGTGTGTGTGTGTGTGTTTACAGCACCTTCAGAAAGTATTCATACCCCTTGACTTATTCCAAATGTTGTTGTGTTACAGCCTGAATTCACAATGGATTTCTGACCCAACCATCTACACACAATACGCCATAATGACAAAGTGAATCATGTTTTTAGAAATGTTTGCCACAATTGTTGAAAATGAAATACAGAAACAGAGATTACAGCTGTGAGTCTTTCTGGGTAAGTCTCTAGGAATTTTGCACACCTGGATTGTACAATGTTTGCACATGTAATTTTTTTTGAATTATTCAAGCTCTGTCAAGCTGGATGTTGGATCATTGCGAGACAGCAATTTTCAAGTCATGCATATATTTTTAAGCCAATACAAGTCAAAAATGTAACTAGGTCACTCGGAAACATTCAATGTTGTAAGCAACTACTGTGTATATTTGGCCTTGTGTTTTAGGTTATTGTCCTGCTGAAAGGTGAATTTCTCTCCCAGGGTCTATTGGAAAGCAGACTGAACCAGGTTTTCCTCTAGGATTTTGCCGGTGCTAGCTCTATTCTGTTTCTTTTATTGTTTGCATTCAGGACATACATCTAATTTCTTTGCCACATTTTTTACAGTTTTACTTTAGTGCCTTATTGCAAACAGGAAGCATATTCTGCAGCGGCTTCCTTCTTTTCACTCTGTCATTGAGATTAGTATTAAAGATTAACTACAATGTTGTTGATCCATCTGTCAGTTTTCTCTTATAACATGCATTAAACTTTGTAACTGTTTTAAAGTCACAATTGGCTTCATGTTGAAATCCCTGAGCGGTTTCTTTCCTCTCTGGCAACTGAGTTAGGAAGGACGCCTGTATCTTTGTGTGACTCAGTGTATTAATACAACATCCGAAGTGTAATTAATCACCATGTTCAAAGGGATATTCAGTCTCTGCATGTTTTCTTTTTACCCATCTACCAATAGGTGTCCTTCTTTGCAAGGCATTGGAAAACCTCTCTGGTCTTTGTGGTTGAATCTGTGTTTGAAATTCACTGCTCGACTGAGGGATATTACAGACAATTGTATGTGTGGGGGGTACAGAGATAATGTAGTCATTCAAAAATCATGTTTTATTGCACACAGAATGAGTCCATGCAATTATTATGTGACTTGTTAAGCAAATTCCTACAGCTTTTCATTTTTAATTAGTTAGTAAAAATATCTAAAAACATACCACTTTGATATTATGGGGTATTGTGTGTAGACCAGTGAGACAAAATCTCAATTTAATCTATTTTAAATTCAGACGGTAACACAACAAAATGTGGTAAAAGTCAAGGGGTGTGAATTTCTGAAGGCACTGTATGTTTGTGCGGCCAGCACAAATGACACCATTTAAATAAGACGCACACAAATAGAAGGTACAGGACAGGACAGACTTAAATTTATTCAGACAAACATTGTGGAACTGTTACAATAAAATAAAGGTATTTTCAGCCCATAACATCAACATTCCATTATAACTTCAGAAGGGGGAAAATAAGACACTCTAAAACTCACTGCACTATGCTTCTATGGAAAGAGCTTCTGGAGTCTAGCTACATTAAGGACAATCGATTTACACACCTCAGTCTGCAACTGGACAAAGCCACAGAGCCTTCACACGGCAATATATTACCCTTTAACATGAGTCATTTTTTCTCTTTACAAAGTAAAAAATATATAGAGTTAACAAAGAAGACTTTTGCAAACATGGCCATTTATGTGTGTGTTTGAACTAGCATCGTAAAACTGTATCGTGTGTGTGTGTGTGTGTGTGTGTGTGTGTGCGCGCGCACGTACACTCCCCTACATATTTATTTGGACAATTCCATCATTTTGGATTTCAAATAAAATGTGTTATATGCAGCGACATTACAGTATGTTTTATTTGACTGTATTTTCATACATATCAGTTTCACTGTTTAATAACGAACGCACTTTATGTATATAGTCCCCCATTTGAAAGTGTCATAAGTATTTGGACAAATTCAACGGGAATAATGATGAAAGAGAAAGCTTGAGATGCACAAAGATTATACCCCCAAACACATGCTATCCTCCATTACTAATAACAGGGGACGTTAGCATTTTTTGGAGGGGGGGTATGATATTTACGCCTATCTAACTCTCTCACTCATCATTATTCGTGCTTCATTCATGATTATACGTAATCACGGTAGCATCCACGTTAATGTAGAAGTGTTCAGAAACATATTCTCTTCTTATTTACAATAAAAGTAACTCCAAAATGACACAATACATTATTTACCATTCATTTCTATTGGGCACAACATAACACGAAACACAACCAAATGCTTACTACAAACCTGGGGTGTCACAAGCTTGAGTGCTAGGAACATGGGACCAAATATAACATTTTTGACTAAATCACATACACTATAAGTGAATTTGTCCAAATACTTATGACATTTTCAAATGGGGGGAGGGGGGAGGGCTATATACATAGCATACTTCCATTTCTAAACAGTAAAATAGATGTGGATGAAAATAGCCTAAAATAAAAGCTGACATTTTGTACTGTCGCCACATATAAAACATTTGATGTCAAATACAAATAGCGAGTATTGAGCCAAATTAAACATTTTAGCTTCACTGTCCAAATAAATACGTAGGGGAGTGTATGTGCGTGTGTGTATCTGAGGACATTTCAGCAACAGCAAAGGACCTTGGGATTGCATGTAATTCCGCTTCTGTAGACGTTTGAGTGACTTGGGCCAAACAGAGGGAGGGTTACTCAGCTATGTACACAAGCAGGCCAGGCAAGCGAGGGACAGCAGTGGCATCAGGACAGGGCAAGGGTCAGTTATGACATCATGAGAGGGCAAAGGTCAAGGGCAGGTTGATTGCAGAATCAAAAGAAGAGGCCTTACACTGCTACAGCAAGAGATGACTTAATACACACGCGTTACAAGTATGTTACAGGCTGTGTGTGTGTGTGTGTATTGTGTTAGCGGGAGGTTATTGTCTCTCTGGCTGATATACACACAGAGACGTCAGAGTTGAAGATGCACAGGGACAAAACACAAAAGGGTCATCATGCATGCTGTTGACGTGATAAACAAACAACCAATCAATATCAGGGTCAGAGGTCACTGTGATGCAGTGATCAGTTGTGACTAGATGAGTTAATGTTGTGATCTGAAAGGACCAACCGATTGATTAATGGACAGAGGGAGAAATCACCAATCAGTTTTTAGTAAATACACAGATATACTGTATGAGAGAAAGGGATAAGCATGAGAGAAAGGGATAAGGAGTGGACTGAAGAAGGGAGAAAAGGGAGCGCAATAAGGACAGAGACCAAAAATGGAGGATGGGGATTAGAGAAAGGGAGAGAGATTTGAGGGAAGGAGAAAAAAAAAGCCCCGAACCCAAAAGCATCACTTTCATCCCCTGTGTTCCTCTTCCTGTCCCCAGATTTCCCAGGCTCCTCTGGGAGAAGACTGAGATGAAAGGCCTACTCTACGGGTGTCGTCTCCGAACTATAAAAAAACAAAATAAGGGAAATTAGATGAATGAGAGGAGCGAGAGGAGTGCCACGGCTGTAAAACTCACTCATGCATTCCACCAGCGTGAAAAACAGAGCACAGAGAGAGATAGTGAGAGAGAGGGGAGAGGGAGCGAGAGAAAGAGGGAAAATAAGCGAGTGACAGAAAGAAAGTAAAGATGTGTGAGAGTGGGAGAGAGAGGGAGAGGGGAGTAAAAGGCTGTGAGAGAGGTAGCAGAGAAAGAGAGCGAGAGCGTGAGATTTGTAAAGTGAGCAAGCAGGTTTTGGTCATGACAGACTGTTTTCTAATTAGCTCTGTGCCTGCCTGGAACTACACTTGGAAAACATCAGTGTTGCTGAAGAGTAGAAGAGCTCAGCCGTCTATTCTGTAGAGCTGTTGTTTGTGCTATATGGACCAAAGTGTCAATCACAACAGACTCTCACACGTGAATAAAAAATCTGTTCAAGATCGCTTCCCACTGGCCGAAGCACGCAAAAGCAATGTATCATTACGCTGCATCACAAGCCCAATGAAACATATAGTGCCCGGCTCAGACCTGTGAATATATGCGTCCAACCATCGAAGGCCTGTCATTATCAAAGTGAAATGTCACTAAGCATTGTGTGTGTGTGCTTATACTGTATCAGTGTAATGCTTATAACTGTTCATAAGCCCGTCTTATGGGTTACGCCTATCTCATCTGGGTTCGTGGGGTAGATACATTACGATAACTGACCTCACTTGACTGCAACCCGAAATATTCTGAAAAAGCAGGAACTCATTTAAAATAGAAACTATACTATAGCTAGAATATTTCACTTCTTATGTCAACAATACAAACCAATGGCTACAGAAATCGAACTCTACGACAAACAAAACTATTATGGTAAAACATTATTTTTAAACTCCTGCTGCTTTTAGTAAACCTTTTAAAAAAGCAAAGCAAACCGTTAAAATGAAAGAAAAATATATTTGTGTCTGACTCAAAAGCTGCAGGCTGGTTTGTGGAGGTTTGAAAAAGGTCTGGGTACCTTGTAGGATTTCTCTGATCTGAAATTGCACAGACAAAGTGCTCGTCTCCACCTGAACCAAAGTACAAAACTGTTTAAAATAAGTAAATAATAATAATCAAATTAATGGAAAAACAATATGTATGTTTTAAACTTTCAAGTTGAAGATAGAGGTTGCTATTCAGCTCACAATGTCGTGTTAAACTTTTAAAAGCTACATTAGAGGAGGTTTGCACGGCAATAAGACTGCAACAGAAGAGAGCGCTGCAGCAGCGAATGTTGGCATTGTCATCAAATAAACCAAACTAAATATGTATACTCTGGGTTACATATCTGGCTACCCAAACATGTCTTCAGCAGGGGCGTAGTAGGGGAACATGCAAAACAACACAATCACTCTTGCTGATTCTAGGACACCCTGGAACATTCAATAACAGCCAGAACAATATTCTCAAGCAAAGAGCCTATAGAATATTCTGGAACCCGAGAATATGGTATTCTAGAACATGAGGAGGGAGGACGCGAGTGGAACACAAACAGGAGAACAGCCTCTGACAGAAGGGCCAGGGAACGGAACATACTGTAGAATCTCGCCTTCCTGTTGTGAAGGTATTTACATCAATGTGTCTATGGCCTCAGACAGACACAAAACTCCCAGAAACACAGGCAGATAAAGAGAGAGAAAGGGGAGATGAGAGAGCAAGAGAGAGAGAGAACGAGGCTATAGCAATCAGTGTCAGTCAAAAATGTAAGGGTTTGGGGACAGTTGAAGCAGAGGGTAACACAAGAAAAGAGTCTTTGTTTGAATTGAATAGGTCTCCATTATCTGAAGGAGAGTAGAAGGTGGACACATTATATGAAGGTTGAGTAGGACGGGATTAATGAAGAGAAAGCTTCAATGAAGTTATGAACAAGAGGAAGGAAAAGTCAGTTGGACATGGACTGATGCTGAGGGGCAGGGGGCGGGACGAAGGAGACGCTGGAATGGCTTCAGGTCTGTGCAGAGTTAACGGGAGTCCCTGGTTGGTTGATGGGAGAGCAGGTGGGGGCAGAGCTACCAGACGTAGCCAATCTCGTCATCTTTGTCATCTTCCTCGTCCTCGTCATCCTCGATGGCCCCTCTGGGATGGATCCGGCCCCGCCTCTGCTTCTGCCGGCTCCTCCCACTCCGAGGTGGCTCCTCCTCCTGGTCGTCAAGGAGAAGGACACCACCCCCGCTGCCAAAATCCCCTGAGGTCTCTTGATCCTCCTCTACACAGAGACAGGGAGATAGACAGGTTAGATATTGAGACAGGCAGATGGGTAACAAAGAGAGACAGCTAGGCAGGCAGAGAGTCAGAAACTGAGAGACAGAGAAAGAGAGACAAGATACGGCAGAGAAAGGCAGACAGACCGGCAGCCAGACCTACAGCCAGACCGACAGACAGACCCGACAGACAGACCGACAGACAAACAAGCAGACAAACAAACCAATCCACATACAGCTTCCTTTAATCGAGACGCACTATTCCGACAGCACAATGCACGATGAGTGTAAATAACGTCCTCTTCCTCCAGTGGTCCGTGTGAGCCTGAGCTCTACTTTATATCCCAGCTCACCATCTCAAAGCATGAAACCTTTCAAAGGAACACTGTTGAATCCCAAACACATGAGCAGCGAATCAGAGGTAGCCAGAGGCATTCAGCTATAGATAGATAAGACTTCACAGGCCGTTCTCAGGTCTGTCTGGGTGATTACACAGCTTCTATTAGCAGCAGGGTTTACCACACCAACGTTCAGTCTGGCAATTGTCACAGCAGATTAGTCTCCTTGTAAAATGGAACTACGCTTCGGAGATAGGAGTACATGCAAATGCCCAACACACTCCACAAACAACAACAACATGACAAAGGCATCGTCTGTTCCTCTAAAAGGCCTGGGGAGTATTTTTTTCGGGGGAGACACATTTGCGCCGTAAAAAGTCTAACAGAACAGAGACCTTGTCATTGAGATTCCCCGCATGCTTCAGTGGTATCTTTAAAGAAAGACTCAGCGAGCTCGCTGCCTCCAGCACCCCAGATTACACAGACCTAGATAACACACGCACAGCAACACCTGTATCACAGAGCACACTCATAGAGACAGATGGGACACACTGTAAAGAGAATGCTGGAGGTGTGTGTGTGTGTGTGTGTGTGTGTGTGTGTGTGTGTGTGTGTGTGTGTGTGTGTGTGTGTGTGTGTGTGTGTGTGTGTGTGTGTGTGTGGAAAAGTGTTGGAAGAGTTATGTTGGGTTCACATACTATGTGAAATCTTTCGAATACTTTGAGCATTTGCTCTAGCCTGCCTGGAGTGCCAGTTTCGGCGAGATCTTCAGTTTGGTGCAGGCAAGCTCAATCAAACACATATTACGTATTTGGAATGATTCAAAATAGTATTTGAAGCCAGCTCTGGTACATAGAGTACACATATTGGTTATATGTGCTTGTGTACATGATTGTGTGTTGGTTGTGTGTGTGTGTGTGTGTGTGCTTGCGTGCGTGTGTGTGTGTGCTTGCGTGCGTGTGTGTGTGCTTGCGTGCGTGTGTGCGTGCGTGCGTGTGTGTGTGCTTGCGTGCGTGTGTGCGTGCGTGCGTGTGTGTGTGCTTGCGTGCGTGCGTGCGTGCGTGCGTGTGTGTGTGTGCTTGCGTGCGTGCGTGTGTGGACTGATGGGTCTTACCACAGGTGGGGTTGCCCTGTTTTCTGGAGCCGGCGATCTCGTTGCCGTATTTGTCCACACACCAACACTGTCCAGTACTGCCATGACACTGGGTTGACTTAAAGTAACCCTCCTCAGAACAGCGTGGAATATAGGCCCCTAGAGAGAGAAAGGAAGGAAGGGAGGGAGAGTGTGTAGTGAGGGAGAGAGAGAGAGAGAGACTGTGTCAGAGATAAAGAGAGGCGTATGCATGAATGGGCCTGGTTGGCCCAGGCCCACCAAATCAGGTTGAGTTCTTTTTTATTATTATTCTCTACTTGTCAGTGTTCCAAACAGGATATTCTTCTTTTTTTTTTTTTTTTTTTTACCTAAACACAGTACTTGATTTGGGCAGAGTATCTCACGGGAACTGCTTACCGGCACCTGAAATTTTATTCAGCTTGAGTCCCTGCACTTCCTATAGAATATTAGCTCAAAAGTATTGTAGAGTTCCTGCACATAAATATAAACAGTAACAGCACCCACAATGAGTACCGTGACCTATTTCAGTCCAAGCACTGGCCAAAACATGCAATTAGAAAATAATGGACAGGTTCTGGCATGTGTCATTCCACACTGATACCATGTGCAGTAAACAGTAGTTATCACTGTGTAGGCTAGGCTTAGCTAGCGAGCTAAAACTCACGAGCCAACTTGGCTAACAAAAACAAGTAAAATGGCCGAATAAAGCTCACTGTGAAAAACAACTAATATTAAACAAGAGACCGCGTACAGAAAATAATTTTGGGCGCATTTGCCACGTTATTTGATATTTTGTTTTTTATATTTACTAGGCTCGCCTGGCATCTACTCTTCCTAGGGTCCAAACAGGGTTAAAACAATTACATCACAGCCAAAGACATTATTATGCTATTATGACCCCATTTAGGTTCCGCTTTAAATGACATGCAGCTTATAAAGGCTTCATAAAGCCTTCATAAAGACTACATTCATGTGTTACAAATCATCTATAACCATATGTCATGCTTTATAAAGGGTTCATAAATGTGGCATAACTGTGTGACATAACAACGAATGTCAAATGTGGCATAACCCACTATGTCAAATATAACATAAACCTGTGCTTTATAAAGGGTGACATAAGCGGCACTTAATAAAGGCCTTATAAGTCATATTAAATTGAGGCTTCACGAAGCATTTCTAACCCCGTCATGCATCTTGGTAGAGCATTGCAATGCCAGGATATTGGGTTCGATTCCCATACCCATACGTACACCCATACGTAAAAATGTATTCACGCATGACTAAGTCGCTTTGGATAAAAGCATCTGCTAAATGTTATATATTGTATCATTAAAACATTTCTAGAATGACCCAACTTCTTTCCCTATTTGGTGCCTCTTTGGTGCATAGTCAATATTGGACCTGACCTCAACTTCCCCCAAAATGCATTGTTTTTCCAAGTTTCGGATTTCACCCATTTATGTAACACTTTTTTATTTTATAGAAAAACAACAACATTTTCTGTGTTCACAACAATGCTTTAACCACATCAGGGGTTGACTTTTGAGGTCTGTGAAAAATCTAAGAAACTTAGATCTTTGTGTGTAGTTGCCCTTTAAAACTTCTTAAGGCTAGGGGTTCCGCTAGCAGCACCCCTCGACAACATTCCGCTGAAAAGGCAGTGCACTAAATTCAAAAATATTTTTTTGAAATATGTAACTTTCGCACATTGTCACGTTCATCGTAAGGATCGGACCAAGGCACAGCATGACTAGATCATTTTAATTCAAAACAACAAACAACCAAACAAAATGTGAAGCTACTGATGTGCACTAAGGCAACTAAAAGGTGCAGACTCCCGGCCTCAAACCTGAACCTATAGGGGAGGGTTCGGGTGGCCATCTACCTTCGGTGGCGACACCAGTTCGGGGCGTAGTCCCCGCTCCCTACACTGATCCATCCGCTTCTGTGGAACTGGACTGTGGATCATTGCCGGAGGAACCGGACCGTAGTTAGAGGTTCTGGACTGTGGAACGTCTTTGGAGGTTCCGGACTGTGGACCGTCTTTGGAGGTTCCGGACTGTGGACCGTCTTTGGAGGTTCCGGACTGTGGACCGTCTTTGGAGGTTCCGGACTGTGGACCGTCTTTGGAGGTTCCGGACTGTGAAACATCGCCGGAAGCTCTGGACTGGGAATTGTCGCCGGGAAAGCTCTGGACTGGGAACTGTCGCAGGAAGCTCTGGACTGGGAACTGTCGAAGGAAGCTCTGGACTGGTAAATGTCGCCGGAAGCTCTGGACTGGGAAATGTCACCGGAAGCTTTGGACGCGCACTGGAGGCCTGATGCGTGGAACCGGTACAGGTGGCGAATGCGGGGAGGAGGCACAGGGCGTACTGGAGGACGTGGAGGCGCACTGGAGGTCTGGAGCGTCCTGGCTGGATGCTCACTTTAGCTCAATAAGTGTGGGGCGCTGGCAGAGGACGCACTGGGCTGTGCAGACACACCGGAGATAGAGTGCATAAAGCCGACGCAGGATATCCTGCGTCCGGAATGCGTACTGGAGGCCAGGAGCGCTGAACCAGCACCATCCGTCCTGGCTGGATGCCCACTCTAGCCCGGCCAATGCGGGGAGCTGGAATATAGCGCACCGGGCTGTGACTGCACACTGGAGACATGGTGCGCATCACCGCATAACACGGTGCCCGACCGGTCACACGCTCCCCACGGTAAGCACGGGGAGTTGGCTCAGGTCTGAACCCTGACTCTGCCAATTTCCCCGTGTGTCCCCCCCCTGTGCCTCGTTGGTATAACTCCTGGTAATGTCGCCGTTCCGCTTTCGCTGCCTCTATCTCCTCCTTCGTATGGCGATACTCCCCGGCCTGCGTCCTGTGTCCTTTTCCATCCAGAATCTCCTCCCAAGTCCACTCCTCCTGTACATGCTGCTTGGTCCTATTTTGGTGGGTTCGTCGTAAGGATCGGACCAAGGCGCAGCGTGAGTAGAGTTCCACATAATTTTAATAAATCGAAACTCATTGAACAAAACAACAAACAAAATGTGAAGTTGCTGATGTGCACTAAGGCAACTATACATAGACAAGATCCCACACCAGAAAGTGGGGAAAATGTTTGCCTAAATATGATCCCTAATCAGAGACAACGATAAACAGCTGTCTCTGATTGGGAACCATATCAGGCCAATAAAGAAATACACAACATAGAATGCCCACCCAAAATCACACCGTGACCTAACCAAATAGAGAAATAAAACAGCTCTCTAAGGTCAGGGCATGACAGTACACCAAATGAAAGATAAACTTCTTGTTAAATCTACCCAACGTGTCCGATTTCAAAAAGGCTTTACAGCGAAAGCACAACATATGATTATGTTATGTCAGAGCCAAGTCACAAAAACACACAGCCATTTTTCCAGCCAAAGAGAGGAGTCAAAAAGCAGAAATATAGATAAAATTCATCACTAACCTTTGATGCTCTTCATAGGATATCATGTTATACAATACATGTATGTTCTGTTCGATAAAGTGCATATTTATATCCAAAAATCTCAGTTTACATTGGCGCGTCCTGTGATTTTGCAGAGAGCCACATCAATTTACAGAAATACTCATAATAAACATTGATAAAAGATACAAGTGTTATTCACAGAATTAAAGATATACTTCTCCTTAATGCAACCGCTGTGTCAGATTTCAAAAAAACTTTACGGAAAAAGCAAACCATGCAATGATCTGAGTACGGCGCTCAGACGACAAATCAAGCCAAACAGATAACCGCCATGTTGGAGACAACAGAAGTCAGAAATAGCATTATAAATATTCAATTACCTTTGATGATCTTCATCAGAATGCACTCCCAGGAATCCCAGTTCCACAATAAATGTTTGGTTTGTTCAATAAAGTTCATCTTTAGGTTCAAATACCTCCTTGTTGTTAGTGCGTTCAGCCCAGTAATCCAAATTTATGACGCACGAGCAGACAAAAAGTCAAAAGGTTCCGTTACAGTCCATAGAAACATGTCAAATGAAGTATAGAATCAATCTTTAGGATGTTTTCAACAAAAATCTTCAATAATGTTCCAACCGGAGAATTCATTTGTCTTCAGAAATGCAATGGAACTCAAGCTAACTCTCATGTGAACGCGCATCACCAGCTCATGGCACTCTGCCAGACCACTGACTCATTCAGCTCCTATTCCACCCTTCTTCACAGTAGAAGCATCAAACAAGGTTCTAAAGACTGTTGACATCTAGTGGAAGCCTTAGGAAGTGCAATTTGACCCCATAGACACTGTGTTTTCGATAGGCCAAGAGTTGAAAAACTACAAACCTCAGATTTCCCACTTCCTGGTTGGATTTTTCTCAGTTTTTCACCTGCCATATGATATGTTATACTCACAGACATCATTCAAACAGTTTTAGAAACGTCAGAGTGTTTTCTATCCAACATATACTAATAATATGTATATATTAGCAACTGGGACTGAGTAGCAGGCAGTTTACTCTGGGCACGCTTTTCATCCAAACGTGAAAATGCTGCCCCATATCCCAAGCAGGTTAATTCACTGTTGTTTGGTTTGAGGGTTTACTGTAGCGCAGTAATCGCCCATGTGATGATTATGTACTCGCATTCTGGCCACAAATGGAATGGCTGGAGTAAAAGGCGACAATATTTATATTCTACAGACCTTACTGAGAACTCCCTACAGTAATTTTATTGCGGCACCCAAAATAGTTTTTGTTCTATAAGCCAATATGTATTACACATAGTGATTCGCACTGGGGGCATTTATATGACATGCTTTAAAAAAACAATTTAATGCAAATGTCACTTAAATTTGAACAAATATGAATCATTGTTAATGTTTAGACATTTATTTTTAATATAATTAATAAATACATGTTGTTGATACTTTTATACTATTATGTGGAGGACTTTTATTTTGGAAATTTCTGAAATTCTGTGGTCCGGAAGTACTTTGACAAGATGCTGTTAATGTGATGAGTTCGCAAATCAAATGCCCAATTGTAGTGCCACCGGAAAGCGAAAACAAGTTAACATTTATTTATGGTAATTTAAATTAGTTTGTAGTAGTTGTGTTGATGTAGCAACCTCAGTCATTCTTTCAAATAATTTTGGTGACTACACAGCAATTGCTAGATAACCAAAATTTAGCTAGCTAACGGGCTCAGCTAAATAAAAATCCCTAGATACAGCCACGTCTCATAATCAAGTCATGAGATTTGTAAATGAAAGAGGAATATAATAATAAGAATGGAAATGAATATACTTCATATGGGATAATGAAGAAGGCCTGCACCAATCAGACTAATTTGGTCAAATGACAGCCACCCGGTACCCATGACGGTATTTCTGTGTAACTGTTTCTGTATAACAGCATAAATGGAAGGTACATGAGGGTTAGCCCTATCCATCTCTTATCGAGGCGCTCCACATTTGTCCCGAAGATGTTTCCGAACATGAACAGGCTTCTTAGAGCCTTCACCACTCTGCCTATCACCGGCTGCGCTGTAAAACGTCTATCCTACATGGTCAACAATCCAGGCTCACAGGCCACCTGAACAACTTGTCACCTTCATCCTTTGAACGAGAACTGACCGAGTCCTCAGATTATGATGATAACGTTCAACACCAAGCTCCGTCACCTTGTGCTGTGAGTCTGACCACAACCCGTAGGCCGATGTTCATTATTCCTTTTTCTTTCACTTGCCTGTATATGGCACTGCCGACTGTTATCATTTACATGACCTTTGTTTGGTGTTAGAGCGTGTAGGCCTTATATAATGCAAAGAAATCTGATCTGATTGGCCTCGGCATACGGCTGGGCCTCGCTGCGGTCGTTGGAACAGTGCTAGCTCAGATGGCTGCACCAGACCAGTTGGTGGCACTATAGATGTTATTGGCACCGGTGGCACCATAGGATACTCGAGCAGTAGCTTTTTGATCAGGTGGACTTTGTCTCGTGTAAATGAAAGTTTGATTTAAATTATGCAGATGAACAACATGAAACCTTGTGGAAAAAAACACCGGAAATATTTCCCAATCTAACATTAGTCAAATTGACACCATAATTGGCATATCATCTCAATACAATAATGTAATACAATAATCTCAATAATGACTTTGAGAATGATTACCTGCATTCAAAGAGCCAACCTACAGCACTAGAATAAACATATCTTGCGTCGACCTTGTGGTGTTGAGAGATAAACATGGTAATGATGTAACTGATTGCACATGAAGGAAGGTAGTTACTACATGATAGACGACTTGTTTTGTTATACAATTGATATTGTGTCTTTTCTGTCATCCCATGAACCCCGTTCATTGCTACTACATTAAAGGGGTGGGGACCAGAACCATATTTCGGAAATCCAACCAGTTGAAAATATGCGTTGGTACTTATAGAATAGGATATCAGATCAGTTGTCATCTGAGACATTATTACTGATAATTGTATGACATAAACTGTATCTTGGAAAGTCTACACATTCTAGTTATCAGATTCACATAGATTTGTTGTGCAATCTAAATGTTTAAATATGAAACTATTTGTGAAAAGATGAAACTACAGAACTAAGCCAACTTCAGTGTGAGCTTAAAGTATGGCTACTTGGTATGAACTTTGAACTCTTATTCACTAAAGAAGTGATACCTCCTGGCTGTTGAGTGAGCAGCAGCAGCTGTAAACGTGGGCCAAGAAAAGGACGGACAACGTATCTCTTCTACCAAACACACGGCTTTACTACAACACATCCTTTCTACCAGATATTCTCCAGAGGACAGGAAGATCTCTGTTGGGCAACATGGCCTTCCATCTACGACCAAACTATTGAAGCACAGCTCAGAGTAAATATTCCTTGCATTTTCCTTTTCCAAATGGGCGGTTATTTAGAATGCATAAGATTCTGTATTTATGATAGCATAGCTTTACAAGGTCCGATCAGAGACCAAGTTCCTTTGATCCCCAGTCTTCCAGCGCTTTCATTCAAAATCCAGTCCCCTTTCTTTGTGTAACCAGCTGTTATATCTGTTCCGTCCGCTAGGGACGTTTTCTTTTATGACATAATTAGTAATCAACGTATGACCCATCCTGTGTATGTGTAATTCTGTGTGATTGTTTAGGTATTTAGTAAATAAATTATTAATAATTAAATTGTATTGCTGATTCAACTTGTTAGCCAGGGATCGTGAAGATAACCAAGAATTCTACGACTTCAGATGAGACTGATTGAGACTGATTAAGAATCGACCACTATTGATGTAAAAGATTTCCAGAGTTTATTTGGAAGATAACAGCTCTATAAACATTCTTTCGTGGTGCCCCAACCTTCTAGTTAATTACATTTACATGATTAGTTCAATCAGGTAATATTAATTACAGAGAAATTATTTTATAGAATAGCATGTCATATCACTTAATCCGGCATAGCAAAGACACAACAGTAGGCTGTGAGTCCCTTGTGAAATACAAAAGCCATGATTTACATTGTTAATAAATGACTGCTTGGTCTACGAAATCAGGTGTTAAATGTTTTGTGTGCGATCGAGTAGTGCAGTAGTAAGAGTAAGGTAGCCTATGTTTTTAATGATAATTCAATTATGATTTGAGAGCTTCAATTTCGGCCCTCCTACCAACAAACGTCTGGCTATGCTACGGGATTGGCAGAGATGAGATGGATAAAAATTTCTAAACAATCCTGTTGTCATGACGTTGCCCTCTTTGGGTATAGCAAGCCCCATCCCCCTCTCCCTGCCTCCCCCTTTCCTCCTTCAACTAGGCTGCTGTGGTCAGAGAGACGTCGTAAATTCCTGAGGATCTCCTCATGGACACACAGTATAGAGAGATTAAATTTTCATAGAGAACAAAGGAATTTCTTCCACCTCACAGAACTTGAGGTACGAACAAATTTCATGTTCCGGAGAAAGTATAAAAGATCGGTGAAGAATCCAGCTATGAACTGGTCCGCTTGTTACAACTTGAGGATGCTCATGGGAGACAATGTGGCAACATTACCATAACGCTGTTTATATAATCGCCTCAGATATGAGGTTTACATCTAATTATTGTATAAGATGAATGAGTGAGTATTATACTGTTTGTAAAATTGTGCAATATGATTTTGGATTGTTTAATGAAGGAAAATACATTTCCCTTTTGATTTGAACTAAATCAGAGGACCGCCCCTGAGCCCAGTTAGGGCCAGGCATCCTAGGACAGCCCCTTTTCTGCAATTCTGAATAAAACCCAACTTTGAGAAATTATCACCAGGCCATGATTTTCTCCATTAGGAGAGGACAAAGGTTGTAGACCATTGCTGAATCTTTTATCCATACCACGTGGTTAAACTCTTAGACTATCGATGCCGACAGAATAAGAACAAGTCTTTGATATTAATTACTAGTCTGCAGCTAGGAATTCGGTATCATTGAACACGAAGAACGACAACCGCCGAAACATCCATTCAATAACAAATGAATTAATGTCACTCTGAACTATCCCCTCTAACCAAGAAGGAGAGAGAGAGAGAGAGACAGAGAGAGAGGACGAAACTATCCAACAGAAATAAATATTTCACCAGCGATCAAGACGACACACTGAGCATAAATATATATATTGATTGCAATTGTTCCCGAATGAGTGAGCGTTCATGTGCAAAGGATTAGCATTTCAATTGTTATAATTATCACTCTGTAGTGAGTTCTTCGTCGACCCCCACTTCCCCTTTTGTCTAACAAGCCGCCATGCCGGTTTAGCCCACTAGGGCACATTCTTCTATAATTTCTTGTAACCATATTTACTGTTTGTTTATGCATTTCTGTGAATTACTTAGTTAGTAATAAATAAATGATTTAAGACAATTGATGTATGGATGACTCATAGTGAAGACTGGGTTTGTGCAGATAACCAACAATTTACAACGTTTGGAATGAGACTAACGTGAGGTAAAGTAAATAATTCATTAATTTAAAGACTAATTGATCAGTTAAAATATCTGAAAAGTTATTTAAGGAAATGATAACTTTGTAATCTGAATATTTTTCCTTGGTGCCCCGACTTCCTAGTTAATTACAGTTACATGATTAATCAGTTGATCGCGTAATACTAATTACAGAGAATCTTTGATAAAAACTGTAAGTCTTCAATTTAATGATAGTAAAGACACTGTACTAAAATCAAAATGTACTAAAACTCAATGTGCTCATTGCCATGGTTTTGTAAGTTATTGTGTGTACATAGGCGGAGGCAAACAACCAATTATTTGTGCCTAAGATGAGACAACAAGCCATACATCCTGCTTTAAAAGTCACTTTCAATAACAGCACTCACGTGCGCACGTGGACATCACAGTTCACACACACACCACACACACACACACACACACACACACACACAAAAACCCATTACCCTCCTTTTTCATTCATGTGAGCCAGTCAAAGGCCATTTGTCAAACTGTGTTTTTTCGTGAGTTATAACATTATTATGCATGATTATTGATGACCACTTGGCTGAGGGTTTGAAGGAGTTAGGGGCGTGGGTGTTTGTGTCTGTGTGTGCTATTGTTTGTCTCAGCTGGGTAATGTATTGTGCCAAAATATGTATCGGAATTTAAATATACGGTGCACAATGACCAACGGCCCATGGAAAACAATTGTTTGCCAGCTGTCACTTCAGCAAACTGACCTATGAGACTCTTCCGTCGACCCTGAGTCTGAATCCTGTTCATCTCATTCTGGCAGGGCAGACCTGGAGCAGAAAACACACACACACACACACACACACACACACACACACACACAGAACAGGTTCAAATGTGCAAAACTTTGTTTTTCCATCACCAACAAACACCACTCTCTTTCTTTTTTGTTGTTGTCCGTCTTCACCTTTACTCTCTAAAACACTTCCTCCCTTCTCCATCCCTAACTCCATCCTTCCCTCCATCTCTCTCACCGTCAGGTTTCTGGAAGCAGTAGCACCACTCGTTGTTGGACAGTTTCCCGTCCTTGAAGGAGTCGCAGGAGTTGAACAGGGGCTTCATACACAGCTCATACTTATCCAGGTAGATGGCACTGAGCTCTGATTGGTCCAGCAGGAGGTCATAGTTCATGTCCAGCTTGTTGAACATCCAACCCAGAGAGTCCTTACAGATGGGCAGGATACTGGTGTCAAAACCTTGGGGACGGGAGAGAGGGATGTTAGTGGGTGGTGTGTGTGTGCGTGTATGTGTGTGGGGGGGGGAGAAGCGTGTGAGTGTGGAGGGTTTGTGATAGCGTGGACGTTTGTATGTGTGTGTGAGTGAGTGTGTGTTGTGGTGCCTCGTAGTGTCTCATGTTTGTATTGGAGGGGGTGCTTGTCTGAGGCCTTTTCAGTCTGAAACTTGAGTAAAGTGCTTGAAGACTGAGGGTGAGTTTGTTGAAATTTGAGTGTAGAGGCATGCTGACTTTAGTTGAGCACAGAGGAGCACTGTCCTCATCCTCTACAGTCCTCACGAGAATTGAAAAGAGCAATGGAATTTCAAATGGCAATGCCATTTCAAAACAACAAAATAATACACACACAGATAATGGTGTGACTCACGTCCTGCCGCTGAATCAGAGTTGGCAGAGGTTTTGAGGTCTCGGTTGGCATCGAGGTGGAGAACTCCAAACCAGTCCTTCAGTCTGGATGCTAGGCTATGCAGGTCCCCATCACTGCAGACTGAACACACAGAGACAGAGACACACACCAGGGTTAGCAGGGAAGCAGGGAAATCATTTTAATAAAACATACTTTATTTTAAAGCCACATCGATTCAACATGACTGTTTGATAAGGTTGGGGGAAATAACGTCAGCACAATGTTGGCTCAACAAATTTTTTATTTTCCTGGTTGGCTTCTCCTTGACCACACAGAGGACCATCAGACTGCACAGAAGCAGCTGAGTTATATTTCCCTTTCTGTTGCTATAGGAACACAAGCTGGTGAGTGAGTGTGAGAGTGGGTGAGTGATCGAGTGAGAGGGTGAGAGAGAGAGATAGTGTGTGTGATGATGATGGTTACACATTCATCATGTCAGAGTGAAGGATGGTTACACATTCATCCTGTCAGAGTGAAGGATGGTTACACATTCATCCTGTCAGAGTGAAGGATGGTTACACATTCATCCTGTCAGAGTGAAGGATGGTTACACATTCATCCTGTCAGAGTGAAGGACGGTTACACATTCATCCTGTCAGAGTGAAGGATGGTTACACATTCATCCTGTCAGAGTGAAGGATGGTTACACATTCATCCTGTCAGAGTGATGGATGGTTTACACATTAATTCTGTCAGAGTGAAGGATGGTTACACATTCATTCTGTCAGAGTGATGGATGGTTACACATTCATCCTGTCAGAGTGAAGGATGGTTACACATTCATTCTGTCAGACTGAAGGACGGTTACACATTCATTCTGCCAGAGTGAAGGACGGTTACACATTCATTCTGTCAGAGTGAAGGATGGTTACACATTCATTCTGCCAGAGTGAAGGACGGTTACACATTCATCCTGTCAGAGTGAAGGATGGTTACACATTCATCCTGTCAGAGTGAAGGATGGTTACACATTCATCCTGTCAGAGTGAATGACGGTTACACATTCATTCTGCCAGAGTGAAGGACGGTTACACATTCATTCTGTCAGAGTGAAGGATGGTTACACATTCATTCTGTCAGACTGAAGGACGGTTACACATTCATTCTGCCAGAGTGAAGGACGGTTACACATTCATTCTGTCAGAGTGAAGGATGGTTACACATTCATTTTGCCAGAGTGAAGGACGGTTACACATTCATCCTGTCAGAGTGAAGGACGGTTACACATTCATTCTGTCAGAGTGAAGGATGGTTACACATTCATCCTGTCAGAGTGAAGGATGGTTACACATTCATTCTGTCAGAGTGATGTACGGTTACACATTCATTCTGTCAGAGTGATGTACGGTTACACATTCAACCTGTCAGAGTGATGGATGGTTACACATTCATCCTGTCAGAGTGAAGGATGGTTACACATTCATCCTGTCAGACTGAAGGACGGTTACACATTCATCCTGTCAGAGTGAAGGATGGTTACACATTCATTCTGTCAGAGTGATGGATGGTTACACATTCAACCTGTCAGAGTGATGGATGGTTACACATTCATCCTGTCAGAGTGAAGGATGGTTACACATTCATCCTGTCAGAGTGAAGGATGGTTACACATTCATTCTGTCAGAGTGATGTACGGTTACACATTCAACCTGTCAGAGTGATGGATGGTTACACATTCATCCTGTCAGAGTGAAGGATGGTTACACATTCATCCTGTCAGAGTGAAGGATGGTTACACATTCATCCTGTCAGAGTGAAGGATGGTTTACACATTAATTCTGTCAGAGTGAAGGATGGTTACACATTCATTCTGTCAGACTGAAGGACGGTTACACATTCATTCTGCCAGAGTGAAGGACGGTTACACATTCATTCTGTCAGAGTGAAGGATGGTTACACATTCATTCTGCCAGAGTGAAGGACGGTTACACATTCATCCTGTCAGAGTGAAGGATGGTTACACATTCATCCTGTCAGAGTGAAGGATGGTTACACATTCATCCTGTCAGAGTGAATGACGGTTACACATTCATTCTGCCAGAGTGAAGGACGGTTACACATTCATTCTGTCAGAGTGAAGGATGGTTACACATTCATTCTGTCAGACTGAAGGACGGTTACACATTCATTCTGCCAGAGTGAAGGACGGTTACACATTCATTCTGTCAGAGTGAAGGATGGTTACACATTCATTCTGCCAGAGTGAAGGACGGTTACACATTCATTCTGTCAGACTGAAGGACGGTTACACATTCATTCTGTCAGAGTGAAGGATGGTTACACATTCATCCTGTCAGACTGAAGGACGGTTACACATTCATTCTGTCAGAGTGAAGGATGGTTACACATTCATCCTGTCAGAGTGATGGATGGTTACACATTCATCCTGTCAGAGTGATGGATGGTTACACATTCATTCTGTCAGAGCTCCACCTGACCATCTACATGACAGGTGTACCCAGGTGAGACAATAACATCCGACCCAGCACTGCCACCAGTGACATGTACGCGTGCACACACACACACACACGCACACGCACACACACACACACACACACACACACACACACACACACACACACACACACACACACACACACACACACACACACACACACACACACAGAAGTCTCTCTAACTATCCAGAGGGATAGCACAGGGAAAGATGCTACAATAGTCACACAGCAGTGTTTCTCCCCTCTATGTCTCTTTAAATGGCCATAAATCCACTGCACCAGGATACAGTGGGAATTCCAACACTATAAGTGTATAGAGCTGCCAACTGTAAATGCTGCCTCAGATCTGTGATTTCAAACCCTTGTTTCCTCTCCCATCCTATCTGACACGGTCAATACAGAGCTGTCTATTTGACTGCTGTGGAAAACCACTCTCTCATCCGCAGCATGGCCACTGACAAGGTCTCTCAGCCAATTAGCAACAACTGACTCACTTTCCGTCAGGATCTGTGTGTTTGTGCGCGCCCGCCCGCCTGCGTGTGTGTCTGTGTCAGCATGATTGACATGGCTTCTAGGATGAGAACTAATTGACAGTTTCATAATAAAATTTGGTTAAATTTCTCACCTCATACCGAGCAAGCCAATCAAAAGCCATCATCCTTGGCATGTCAAAAAGTCAGATGGAGAACATTCCAGAATGCTGAAAACCATGAACATTCCGGTAGCCTTCTCAAGCCAGGCCTCTCTTGCCTGGCCACATCTAAACAGACAGACACATCACCTGACACATATGGAGCTTAGCTCAAGACAGGGACAAACAAGTAAGGGATAGACTCACTTCTTCCTAGGTTCTGGCCTTTCTAGGGAGTTTTTCCTAGCCACCGTGCTTCCACACTTGCATTGCTTGCTGTTTGGGGTTTCAGGCTGGGTTTATGTACAGCACTTTGAGATATCAGCTGATGTAAGAAGGGCTTTATAAATACATTTGATTTGATTTGATAGACGTAGACCTTCTGTGCATTGCCTTGGAAATAATGGACGATGCAGCAGGGCGAAGGCGGAGTTGATTCCCATTGCAGAGTTAATTTATCCAAGGTAATGTACAGAATGGAGGTGTTTATCCCGCTTATACCACAGTTACCATATACCATACTAAAGAACACATTTACAATTTCTCATCTTTGGGTTGCAAGAGACGCGACCCAGTCGTTCGTTTAATTAGTTATATTTATCTAGAGACGTGACCCAGTTGTTTGTTTCATTAGTTATATATATCTAGAGATGTGACCCAGTCGTTTGTTTCATTAGTTATATATATCTAGAGACGTGACCCAGTCGTTTGTTTCATTAGTTATATTTATCTAGAGACGTGACCCAGTTGTTTGTTTCATTAGTTATATATATCTAGAGATGTGACCCAGTCGTTTGTTTCATTAGTTATATATATTTAGAGATGTGACCCAGTCGTTTATTTCATTAGTTATATATATCTAGAGACGTGACCCAGTCGTTCGTTTCATTAGTTATATATCGAGAGACCCAGTCGTTTGTTTCATTAGGTCTATATATAGAGACCCAGTCGTTTGTTTCATTAGGTCTATATATAGAGACCCAGTCGTTTGTTTCATTAGGTCTATATATAGAGACGAGACCCAGTCGTTTGTTTCATTAGTTATATATCTAGAGACGCGACCCAGTCGTTTGTTTCATTAGTTATATATATCTAGAGACGTGACCCAGTCGTTTGTTTCATTAGTTATATTTATCTAGACGTGACCCAGTTGTTTGTTTCATTAGTTATATATATTTAGAGATGTGACCCAGTCGTTTATTTCATTAGTTATATATATCTAGAGATGTGACCCAGTCGTTTGTTTCATTAGTTATATATATCTAGAGACGTGACCCAGTCGTTTGTTTCATTAGTTATATTTATCTAGAGACGTGACCCAGTTGTTTGTTTCATTAGTTATATATATCTAGAGATGTGACCCAGTCGTTTGTTTCATTAGTTATATATATTTAGAGATGTGACCCAGTCGTTTATTTCATTAGTTATATATATCTAGAGACGTGACCCAGTCGTTCGTTTCATTAGTTATATATCGAGAGACCCAGTCGTTTGTTTCATTAGGTCTATATATAGAGACCCAGTCGTTTGTTTCATTAGGTCTATATATAGAGACCCAGTCGTTTGTTTCATTAGGTCTATATATAGAGACGAGACCCAGTCGTTTGTTTCATTAGTTATATATCTAGAGACGCGACCCAGTCGTTTGTTTCATTAGTTATATATATCTAGAGACGTGACCCAGTCGTTTGTTTCATTAGTTATATATATTTAGAGATGTGACCCAGTCGTTTATTTCATTAGTTATATATATCTAGAGACGTGACCCAGTCGTTCGTTTCATTAGTTATATATCGAGAGACCCAGTCGTTTGTTTCATTAGGTCTATATATAGAGACCCAGTCGTTTGTTTCATTAGGTCTATATATAGAGACCCAGTCGTTTGTTTCATTAGGTCTATATATAGAGACGAGACCCAGTCGTTTGTTTCATTAGTTATATATCTAGAGACGCGACCCAGTCGTTTGTTTCATTAGTTATATATCTAGAGACGCGACCCAGTTGTTTATTTCATTAGTTATATATCTAGAGACGAGACCCAGTCGTTCGTTTCATTAGTTATATATCTAGAGACCCAGTCGTTCGTTTCATTAGTTGTATATCTAGAGACGTGACCCAGTCGTTCATTTAATTAGTTATATGTATTTAAAGAGATGTGACCCAGTCGTTTGTTTCATTAGTTATATATCTAGAGACCCAGTCGTTCGTTTCATTAGGTCTATATATAGAGACCCAGTCGTTTGTTTCATTAGTTATATATCTAAAGAGACGAGACCCAGTCGTTTGTTTCATTAGTTTTATATCTATATATACATCGTTTGTTTCATTAGTTATATATATCTAGAGTCGCGACCCAGTCGTTCGTTTCAGTAGTTATATGTATTTAAAGAGACGTGACCCAGTTGTTTGTTTCATTAGGTCTACATGTATATATAGAGACCCAGTTGTTAATTTCATTAGTTGTATATCTAGAGACGTGACCCAGTTGTTCATTTCATTAGTTATATATCTAGAGATGCGACCCAGTCGTTCATTTCATTAGTTATATATATATCTAGAGATGAACCCCAGTCGTTTGTTTCATTAGTTATATATCTAGAGACACAACCCAGTCGTTCATTTCATTAGTCTTGCTATAGCAAGACTGTTTGTATTCCGTCATGTTTCCGGTCAGGCAATCAAACAAGCTAAACGTCAGTATAGAGACAAAGTGGAGTCGCAATTCAATGGCTCAGACACGAGATGTATGTGGCAAGGTCCACAGTCAATCACGGACTACAAAAGAGAAGCCAGCCCTGTCGCAGACCACAATGTCTTGCTCCCAGACAGACTAAACAACTTCTTTGCTCGCTTTGAGGACAATACAGTGCCACTGACACGGCCCGCTACCAAAACCTGTGGGCTCTCCTTCACTGCAGCCAACGTGAGTAAAACATTTAAACGTGTTAACCCTCGCAAGGCTGCAGGCCCAGATGGCATCACCGGCTGCATCCTCAGAGCATGAGCAGACCAGCTGGCTGGTGTGTTTAAGGACATATTCAATCAATCCTTATCCCAGTCTACTGTTCCCACATGCTTTAAGAGGGCCACCATTGTTCCTGTTCCCAAGAAAGCTAAGGTAACTGAGCTAAACGACTACCGCTCCATAGCACTCACTTCCGTCATCATGAAGTGCTTTGAGAGACTAGTCAAGGACCACATCACCACCACCCTACCTGACACCCTAGACCCACTCCAATTTGCTTACCGCCCCAATAGGTCCACAGACGACGCAATCGCAATCGCACTGCACACTGCCCCAACTCATCTGGACAAGAGGAATAACTATGTAAGAATGTTATTCCTCGATTACAGCTTAGCATTTAACACCATAGTACCCTCCAAACTTGTCATCAAGCTCGAGACCCTGGGTCTCGACCTTGCCCTGTGCAACTGTGTCCTGGACTTCCTGACGGGCCACTCCCAGGTGGTGAGGGTAGGTAACAACATCTCCACCCCGCTGATCCTCAACACTGGGGCCCCACAAGGGTGCGTTCTCAGCCCTCTCCTGTACTCCCTGTTCACCAACGACTGCGTGGCCATGCATGCCTCCAACTCAATCATCAAGTTTGCAAACGACACTACAGTGGTAGGTTTTATTACCAACAACGACGAGACGGCCTACAGGGAGGAGGTGAGGGCCCTCGGAGTGTGGTGTCAGGAAAATAACCTCACACTCAATGTCAACAAAACAAAGGAGATGATCGTGGACTTCAGGAAACAGCAGAGGGATCAGACCACTATCCACATCGATGAGACAGTAGTGGAGAGGGTGGAAAGTTAAGTTCCTCGGCATACACATCACGGACAAACTGAAATGGTCCACCCACACAGACAGTGTGGTGAAGTAGGCACAGCAGCGCCTTTTCAATCTCAGGAGGCTGAAGAAATTCGGCTTGTCACCAAAAACACTCACAAACTTTTACAGATGCACAATCGAGAGCATCCTGTCGGGCTGTATCACCGCCTGGTACGGCCATGACCGCAAGGCTGTCCAGAGGGTAGTGAGGTCTGCACAAAGCATCACCGGGGGTAAACTACCTACCTGCCCTCCAGGACACCTACACCAACCAATGTCACAGGAAGGCCAAAAAGATCATCAAGGACAACAACCACCCGAGCCACTGCCTGTTCACCCCACTATCATCCAGAAGGCGAGGTCAGTACAGGTGCACCAATGCGAGAGACCGAGAGACTGAAAAACAGCATCTATCTCAAAGCCATCAGACTGTTAACCAGCCATCACTAACATTGAGTGGCTGCTGCCAACATACTGACTCAACTCTAGCCACTTTAATTAAGGAAAAATTAATGTAATAAATGTATCACTAGCCACTCTAAACAGTGCCATCAATGTTTACATACCCTACATTACTCACCTCATATGTATATACTGTACTCTATACCATCTACTGCATCTTGCCTTTGCCGTTCGGCCATCACTCATTCATATATTTTTATGTACATATTCTGATTAATTCCTTTACACTTGTGTGTGTATAAGGTGGTTGTTGTGAAATTGTTAGGTTAGATTACTTGTTAGATATTACTGCATTGTCGGAACTAGAACCACAAGCATTTCGCTACACTTGCATTAACATCTGCTAACCATGTGTATGTGACAAATAACATTTGATTTGATTTGATTTAGAGACGCGACCCAGTCGTTCGTTTCATTAGTTATATATCTAGAGACGCGACCCAGTCGCTCGTTTCATTAGTTATATATTTAGAGACGAGACCCAGTTGCTCGTTTCATTAGTTATATATTTAGAGACGAGACCCAGTTGCTCGTTTCATTAGTTATATATTTAGAGACGCGACCCAGTCGTTTGTTTCATTAGTTATATATCTAGAGACGAGACCCAGTCGCTCGTTTCATTAGTTATATATCTAGAGACGTGACCCAGTCGTTCGTTTCATTAGTTATATCTCTAGAGACAGGACCCAGTCATTTCGTTCGATTAGCGCTGTATCTAGAAACGTGACAAAGTCGCTCGTTCGATCACTATGCAGGCTGGCAACATTCTTCTCTTGCCATGTAGCCTAGCTCATCGCTTGATTACATTTGGACGTCTGCAACATGATAACACCACCCAGTTGTTTGTTACAGTATATACAGTATATTCCATTGCCATGCTCGCTGGCACGGTTCTCATCCCTTGCATGTTAGCTAGCCAAATAGCTACAGGTAACACATTCACAACCTCTGCAGCCAGAATAACAGCAAGGTAGCTGCATTGGGGTTTGTTTAACCTCTTACACTTATGGTGGCGCTATTTCATTTTTGGAAGAAAAACGTTCCCGTTTTAAACAAGATATTTTGTCACAAAAAGATGCTCGACTATGCATATAATTGCTACTGTTCGAAAGAAAACACTCTGACGTGTCCAGAAATACAAATATCTTCTTTGTGCGTGCCCTTTAACGTGAGCTTCAGGCAAAACCAAGATGACTTGGCATCCAGGAAATGACAAGGATTTTTGAGGCTCTGTCTTTCATGATCTCCTTATATGGCTGTGAACGCAAGAGGAATGAGTCTGCCCTTTCTGTCGTTTCCCCAAGGTGTCTGCAGCATTGTGACGTATTTGTAGGCAGATCGTTGGAAGATTGACCATAAGAGACCACATTTACCACGTGTCCGCCCGGTGTCCTGCGCCGAAATTGGTGCGCAAAAGTCACCTGCCAGTATTTTTCCATGGGGCACAGAGAGAGAAGCAAGCTTCCACGAACTGCATGTCAATGAAGAGATATGTGAAAAAACACCTTGAGGATTGATTCCAAACAACGTTTGCCATGTTTCGGTCGATATTATGTAGTTAATCCGGAAAAAGTTTCACGTTGTAGGTGACTGCATTTTCGGTTCGCTTCGGTAGCCAGGCGCAATGTAGAAAACGGAACGATTTCTCCTACACACAGACGCTTTCAGGAAACACTGCGCATTTGGTATGTGGCTGGGAGTCTCCTCATTGAAAACATCAGAAGCTCTTCAAAGGTAAATGATTTTATTTATTTGGTTATCTGGCTTTTGTGAAAATGTTGCGTGCTACATGCTACACAAAATGCTATGCTAGCTTTGCATACTCTTACACAAATTAGTCAATTTCTATGGTTCAAAAGCATATTTTGAAAATCTGAGATGACAGTGTTGTTAAGAAAAGGCTAAGCTTGAGAGCAAACGCATTATTTTAATTTTATTTGCGATTTTCAGAAATCGTTAACGTTGCGTTATGCTAATGAGCCTGAGGCTTAGTCACAATCCCGGATCCGGGATGGGGAGTTTCAAGAGGTTAAGCTGTTTTCTATTGACATTCTTTTGGATACATCCATAACGCGCTGATGACGCTCGATTGTGCCTGGCATAGCTAGAAAAGCTAGCTTTCTCGCCAGGACATTCGACACGGTTCATTGCGAGGAGATCACACTGCATATCAAACAGTTTGTGTTGCTAGCGAGTCTGCAAATAGGCTAGCTAGCTAGCTGACAACATTTTTCCTGTGTTTACAAGGTTTCCAATTTCGGCTTGTGTGGTTGTTGGTTAAAGTTTCAATCACTTTGTAGCAAGTATGGTCTGCATGTATAGGCACATATTGCATCCTGATTGCAAGGTGTCCCGATATCTTTTCCAATTGTCCTGTTATCTGGTTTTAATGCACATTCTAGAATGCCCTTCTATCCAATCAGAAACGAGTATTCAACAATACTGTGGTATAACTGGTGATAAGACATTACATGATGTACTAGTCAAAAGGAGAGTCTGTTCAGCTATGAATTGTGATGGGCACACACGTCGACACAACATCCATTAAGGGTGTATGGCTTATGGGATTCAGTGAAACAGGAAACGTGACTTGGTGGAATGAGAGCACTTCCACAGTGGCTGGCAGTAAATTGTTCAGCCAGTGTTTTGAAAACTGTTTTCAATGGAAACATATAGATAATCTAAGGCTTTGCCCCAAGCAATCATCTCTGAATAAAGTGTGTGTGTGTGCCACTAGTTCTGTGTGTGAGACTGTGCCAATGTGTGTGTGTGTGTGTGTGTGTGTGTGTGTGTGTAGGTGTAGGTGTCTGTTGTTTAGGTGTGTGTCAGCTTTATCAACTCTACTCTTATGTATCTCCTCCATCTGCTGCGTTCCAGCTGGATACCTCCCACACGCACACACATATGCCTTCCATCTTCCAGGCTCTTGAAGCATGGAACAGTAAAGATTGCTCTGTGTGAAGGCTTTGTCTGGGACTGAGTTCCTCTGTGGAGTGCCAGGTAGTCACAAAGACATCTAGGCCATGAAATCACATTCTATGACAGTCTCTGTGTACAGTCAGGCTATTCAGGGACTCGGTGGCCAGAATCTAACCCAGGAGGTAGGAATGGGGCACTATTCTACACTGACCCCACTCTCATGGACACCCAGACCCTGTTACTCACATCTGATCCCACGCAGATCCCATTCTCTCTCTCTCTCTCTCTCTCCACCCTGCAGCCTTGGCATTGTGTTTTACAGGGGTTGTCATGTCAGTGGGATCCTCTGTGTCTCTGGGAGTGTGACAGTGTCTCAGCAGTCTCTCAGGGAGTGTGACAGTGTCTCAGCAGTCTCTCAGAGAGTGTGTGTGGGAGAGTGATGGTGTGTGGGAGGCAGAACAGAGCAGGGGGGGGAAATCACAGGCTCTGTGCTTATCTGCTCTGGCACACACACACACACACACACACACACACACACACACACACACACACACACACACACACACACACACACACACACACACACACACACACACACACACACACACCAAGAATTATACCAGCATATACCAGCACACACACACACACCTATACCCCCCCCCCCCCCCCCCCCACACACACACACACGTGCACAGGAGCGTCGAAGAAATTCCATAATTGTAGGGGACACCTACAGAATTGCCATGGCATTCCATTAACTGCACAACTCCAGCTATCAGAAGGAGAGGTGAACAGATGACATCCATCCTGAGTGAGGGGAAAGGAGATGGAGGTGCTGTTTCCAATGTAATGACACGGTACAGGATGTGTGTGCCTCTCGTAGAGCTAGGCCATATGGACATATTGCGATAAATTGCCTGAATAGATGCGATAACGATAAATAGAAAGATAAGTTTATAACATTAACGTTCACCGTTTTTTAAACTACCCTTTAAACTACTACTACTAAAAATCGACTCAAATTTATTTAGCAGATGTTATTGCAGGTGTAGTGAAATGCTTGTGTACCTAGCTCCAACAGTGCAGTAGTATCTAATAATTCGCAACAGCACACACATCTAGAAGTAAAATAATGGAATTAAGAAAAATATAAGTATTATGGATGAGCAATGTCGGAGTGGCATTGACTGAAATACAGTAGAATAGAATACAGTATGTACATATGAAATGAGTAAAGCAGTGTGTAAACATCATTAAAGTGACTTGTGATTCCATGTCTGTGTATTTAGGGTAGCAGCTTCTAAGCCTTCGGGTTGAGTAACCGGATGGAAGCCGGCTAGTGATGGCTATTTAACAGTCTGATTGCCTTGAGATAGAAGCAGTCTCTCGGTCTCAGTTTGATGCACCTGTACCGACCTTGCCTTCTGGATAATAGCACGGGTGGTTGATGTCCTTGATTATCTTTTTGGCCTTCCTGTGACATCAGGTGCTGTAGGTGTCTTGGAGGGCAGGCAGTGTGCCCCCGGTGATGTGAGACCATACTATCCTCTGGAGAGCCCTGAGGTTGTGGGCGGTGCAGTTGCTGTACCGGGCAGTTATACAGACCGACAGGATGTTCGATATGATCCTTAACTAGCCTCTCAAAGCACTATATGATGACAGAAGTGAGTGCCATGGGGTGATAGTCATTTAGTTCAGTTACCTTTGCTTTCTTGGGTACAGCAACAATGGTGGACATCTTGAAGCAAGTGGGGATAGCAGACCGGGATATAGAGAGATTGAATATGTCCGTAAACACTCCAGCCAGCTGGTCTGCGCATGCTCTGAGGACGTGGCTAGGGATGCTGTCTGGCCAGGCAGCCTTGAAGGTAAACACGCTTAAAATGTCTTACTCACGTCTGCCACGGAGAATGAGAGCTCACAGTCCTTGCGAGCGGGCCGCTTTGTTGGCACTGTGTTATCCTCAAAAATGGCGAAGAAGGTGTTGTGGTATCAGCTTGGGGGGGAATATACACGGCTGTGACTATGATCGAAGAGAATTCTAATTGGGAGGTAACACAGTGGGCATTTGATTGTGAGGTATTCTGGGTCGGGTGAACAAAAGGACTTGAGTTTCTGTATGTTTCTTCTTCTTCTACTACTACTACTGCTGCCACTACTACTACTACTACTGCTACTGCTACTACTACTGCTACTGCTACTACTACTACTACTACTAGTTTGATGGTTGTAGCAATCAATTGTCTCATTAACAATCACCCATATAAGCAAACTTATTTCATTCCAAACTTCACATTCTCGAGTATAGGCTACTTATCATAATGAATGATATCAGCAAAATGCCAGCAATGAGTGGCCGGTACGGTTGGTGTTGATAATTTCCGGTTTATCGTCCCAGCTCTACCCTCTCGACAGGAGCAGATAGATAAGGTTCCGAAGCATTCTTCATTTTAGGCAGACCAGGGGAGAGAAAGGTAAGACAGGATCTCCCCTCAGCCAAACCATAATCTATCTCCACCCGCAAATATAATATGTCCTCCTATCTATCTATCTCTCCTGGTCTGCAAATACCATGTGCTATAGGTTGCAGCCACAGGGCTTTCTCCTCTCTCTCACCTTGCTTTCTCTCTCTCTCTCTCTCTCTCGCTCTCTCTCTCTCTCGCTCTCTCTCTCTCTCGCTCTCTCTCTCTGAAATGAGATATTTGTTCTCCGCTCGGCTCCCACTCCATTTAATACATCTCACAACCTCACATCGACCTGTGGAGCTTCTCTCATTTGCTGTCCTGTCCCCCTTCTCAAGGACACCTAGACCCTGTTACTCACACCTGATCCCATGCAGAGATCGAGTGCTCTCTCTCTCACCCCTCCCTCCCCTCTTCCCTCTCCCTCTCCCTCTCTCCTGCCCCTCGGGTCCTTTTTTTCCAGCGGTGACTCAGAACAGTGAGGCTGCTCTCACCCCACGCACAGACAGGAGACACAGCAAACAGGCCAAATGCACTCCTAAGTGCCTCAGTCCTCACTCTACCCTCTTTGTACCCCCCCCCCCAACCACATCAGAAAGACCCACAGATGTCACAGGGACCTCAAGTCAAGTGTTTAAACAGTCCCCTAGGTGGGCCTGTGATATGATCTGCAGCTGGTGTGATTCCACCTGAAGATCTGAGTGGATCCGTAGAGCCCTGAGGCAGAACACATCATCAGGGATGCGACTGCTGTCACTCAAAGCTGAAATGCAGCAATTGCTCGAAGTGGGCGGGTCAGACAACCCACATGGATCATTTTCAGAGATTGGCGTGTTGCTGTAAGGAACACTTCAGTGTTTATGAGTCCTTGTGAGTCTAACCAAGTTCAATATGCTGCACCAGCGGAGGAAGGAGGGAAGGACAAGGAAGAGATGGCGGGAGGGAGGGACAAGGAAGAGATGGCGGGAGGGAGGGACAAGGAAGAGATGGCGGGAGGGAGGGACAAGGAAGAGATGGAGGGAGGGACAAGGAAGAGATGGCGGGAGGGAGGGACAAGGAAGAGATGGCGGGAGGGAGGGAGAGTCTTATCAGTAAATAGATTGCCGTCTGCTTTCTGTGATTCTTCACAATGGCCTTTTCTCATGCATAAAAAAGGAAATAATCTCTGCTGCATTCTGCGACACCAGAGATTCCACAAAAACATCCTCTACCTCGGGAGTCGGGGACAAAGACATACGTCAGAGGAATCAATAAGACTGCATGGGGTCACATTCTGAATAGATGTTGAACAGGGATTTTTATTTCTCTCTCAAGCTCTCTCCCCCATGTATCCAACCTGTTACCCCTTCTGTCTCTGCCTCCTTTTCCCCGTACCTCTCAGTCTCTTGTCCCTCAACCCCTTCACTTTCTCCTTGTTTTCTCTCTTCCTCTCTTCTTGTCTCACTCCATCGCTCTTCACCCTCTCTCCGTCCCTCTCTTCATCCCTCTTTCATGTGTGAGATTAAATATCCAGCTTCTGTTGCCGCGGCCGCCAACTGTAAACACCTCCCTCCCTCCCTCCCCCTCTCCATTCCATCTTCTACAGGAAAACAAATAAATCAAGAGAGAGGGAGTGAAAAAGAGGAGAAGAAAACAAATTAAAAGAGAGGCAAATGCAATTCAGGTGGGTGGTGCGGCAGGCAGCTCATTGCCCTGCAGTCACTAGTGGCGTCACAGGTGGCGCTGGGACCAGACACAACCTACTCAGACACGAAGGCCTGGCTACACGTGGGGCGGCAGTATTATAAACCACGGCTACAACACAGATAGGACTTCTATGTTACACTGTAGTATACAGGTAGCAGTGACGTGATAAAGGGGTAGTTACACCGTAACTGCACATTACGGCTGTATGTCTCTAGTATAGAGAAACAGGTTCAGCAGTAAAACCTAACAGTGAACCCTTGTATGTTAGAAAATGGCTACTGTAGAGAATGGCCGCAGCGTGGGACGCTAGCCCTATAGCATAGAGAGGTTCGGGGTGAGTTATGACAAGCACAACGCTCTCTACTGTCCTTCTCTTCCCCTTGATTCCAGAGTCAGCACACAGCTATAAACTACAACGTGTCTGTGTGCGTGTGTGTGTGTGTGTGTGTGTGTGTGTGTGTGTGTGTGTGTGTGTGTGTGTGTGTGAGCATGCGTGTGTGCTTGTGTGAGAAAGGGAGGGAGGCAGAGATGATTTAAGCGGGCTGTATGGGCACAGGGGTTATCAGGGTGTCCTCAATGCAGACGGCCATAACAGAGAAACTATCACCATCACACAGAATAATGGGCCTGGAGAGAGAGGAGGAGATAGATACGCGAGAGGAAGGGAGGGAAGGAGAGTGATGAGGAGAAAGAGAGAGGGAGGGAGGGTAAAGATGGATAGATAGATAGATAGATAGATAGATAGATAGATAGATAGATAGATAGATAGATAGATAGCGATAGATAGACAGACTGGCAGATGGAGAAGGAGTAATCGGTGGGAAATGGAGAAAGAAATAGAAAACACTAAAGAGGAGAAGAGAGAAAGTACAGAAATGCGAGAGGGGGATGAGGGGAGAGAAGGATAGTGAGATGACGAGGATGTGTGAGGGAGTAGAGGAGTGGGAATCGATAGAGCGAGGAAGAATGAATGATGAAGAGAGGAAGGGAGAGGAAGGAATGTAGGAGAGGGAGAAGGGGGAAGGGAGGAGTGTGGACTGTCGATAGAGTGAACTAGTGTAGAATGTGAGGGAGTGTGTGTGTTAAGTGGGCCTGCATCCCAAGAGGAGATGGGTAATAAGTGGGCCTGCATCCCAAGAGGAGTTGGGTAATAAATGGGCCTGCATCCCAAGAGGAGGTGGGTAATATGTGGCCCTGCCTCCAAAGAAGAGATGGGTAATAAGTGGGCCTGCATCCCAAGATGAGATGGGTAATAAGTGGGCCTGCCTCCAAAGAGGAGATGGGCAATACGTGGGCCTGCATCCCAAGAGGAGATGGGCAATAAGTGGGCCTGCATCCCAAGAGGAGATGGGCAATAAGTGGGCCTGCCTCCCAAGAGGAGATGGGTAATAAGTGGGCCTGCCTCCCAAGAGGAGATGGGCAATAAGTGGGCCTGCCTCCCAAGAGGAGATGGGTAATAAGTGGGCCTGCCTCCCAAGAGGAGATGGGTAATAAGTGGGCCTGCATCCCAAGAGGAGATGGGTAATAAGTGGGCCTGCATCCCAAGAGGAGATGGGTAATAAGTGGGCCTGCATCCCAAGAGGAGATGGGTAATAAGTGGGCCTGCCTCCAAAGAGGAGATGGGTAATAAGTGGGCCTGCATCCAAAGAGGAGATGGGTAATAAGTGGGCCTGCCTCCCAAGAGGAGATGGGTAATAAGTGGGCCTGCACCCCAAGAGGAGATGGGTAATAAGTGGGCCTGCCGCCAAAGAGGAGATGGGCAATATGTGGGCCTGCATCCCAAGAGGAGATGGGCAATCAGTGGGCCTGCCTCCAAAGAGGAGATGGGTATTAAGTGGGCCTGCATCCCAAGAGGAGATGGGTAATAAGTGGGCCTGCATCCCAAGAGGAGATGGGTAATAAGTGGGCCTTCATCCCAAAAGGAGATGGGTAATAAGTGGACCTGTCTCCAAAGAGGAGATGGGTAATAAGTGGGCCTGCATCCCAAGAGGAGATGGGTAATAAGTGGGCCTGCATCCCAAGAGGAGATGGGTAATAAGTGGGCCTTCATCCCAAGAGGAGATGGGTAATAAGTGGGCCTTCATCCCAAAAGGAGATGGGTAATAAGTGGACCTGTCTCCAAAGAGGAGATGGGTAATAAGTGGGCCTGCATCCCAAGAGGAGATGGGTAATAAGTGGGCCTGCATCCCAAGAGGAGATGGGTAATAAGTGGGCCTTCATCCCAAAAGGAGATGGGTAATAAGTGGACCTGTCTCCAAAGAGGAGATGGGCAATCAGTAGGCCTGCATCCCAAGAGGAGACGGGCAATAAGTGGGCCTGCCTCCAAAGAGGAGATGGGTAATAAGTGGGCCTGCATCCCAAGAGGAGATGGGTAATAAGTGGGCCTGCATCCCAAGAGGAGATGGGTAATAAGTGGGCCTGCCTCCAAAGAGGAGATGGGTAATAAGTGGGCCTGCATCCAAAGAGGAGATGGGTAATAAGTGGGCCTGCCTCCCAAGAGGAGATGGGTAATAAGTGGGCCTGCACCCCAAGAGGAGATGGGTAATAAGTGGGCCTGCCTCCCAAGAGGAGATGGGTAATAAGTGGGCCTGCATCCCAAGAAGAGATGGGTAATAAGTGGGCCTGCCTCCAAAGAGGAGATGGGCAATACGTGGGCCTGCATCCCAAGAGGAGATGGGTAATAAGTGGGCCTTTATCCCAAGAGGAGATGGGTAATAAGTGGGCCTGCATCCCAAGAGGAGATGGGTAATAAGTGCTGCCTGGCCTGCCTCCCAAGAGGAGATGGGTAATAAGTGGGCCTTCATCCCAAGAGGAGATGGGTAATAAGTGGGCCTTCATCCCAAGAGGAGATGGGTAATAAGTGCTGCCTGGCCTGCCTCCCAAGAGGAGATGGGTAATAAGTGGGCCTGCCTCCCAAGAGGAGATGGGTAATAAGTGGGCCTTCATCCCAAGAGGAGATGGGTAATAAGTGGGCCTTCATCCCAAGAGGAGATGGGTAATACGTGCTGCCTGGCCTGCCTCCCAAGAGGAGATGGGTAATAAGTGCTGCCTGGCCTGCATCCCAAGAGGAGATGGGTAATAAGTGCTGCCTGGCCTGCCTCCAAAGAGGAGATGGGTAATAAGTGCTGCCTGGCCTGCCTCCCAAGAGGAGATGGGTAATAAGTGCTGCCTGGCCTGCCTCCCAAGAGGAGATGGGTAATAAGTGCTGCCTGGCCTGCCTCCCAAGAGGAGATGGGTAATAAGTGCTGCCTGGCCTGCCTCCCAAGAGGAGATGGGTAATAAGTGCTGCCTGGCCTGCCTCCCAAGAGGAGATGGGTAATAAGTGCTGCCTGGCCTGCCTCCAAAGAGGAGATGGGTAATAAGTGCTGCCTGGCCTGCCTCCCAAGAGGAGATGGGTAATAAGTGCTGCCTGGCCTGCCTCCCAAGAGGAGATGGGTAATAAGTGCTGCCTGGCCTGCCTCCCAAGAGGAGATGGGTAATAAGTGCTGCCTGGCCTGCCTCCCAAGAGGAGATGGGTAATAAGTGCTGCCTGGCCTGCCTCCCAAGAGGAGATGGGTAATAAGTGCTGCCTGGCCTGCCTCCCAAGAGGAGATGGGTAATAAGTGCTGCCTGGCCTGCATCCCAAGAGGAGATGGGTAATAAGTGCTGCCTGGCCTGCCTCCCAAGAGGAGATGGGTAATAAGTGCTGCCTGGCCTGCCTCCCAAGAGGAGATGGGTAATAAGTGCTGCCTGGCCTGCCTCCCAAGAGGAGATGGGTAATAAGTGCTGCCTGGCCTGCCTCCCAAGAGGAGATGGGTAATAAGTGCTGCCTGGCCTGCCTCCCAAGAGGAGATGGGTAATAAGTGCTGCCTGGCCTGCCTCCCAAGAGGAGATGGGTAATAAGTGCTGCCTGGCCTGCCTCCCAAGAGGAGATGGGTAATAAGTGCTGCCTGGCCTGCCTCCCAAGAGGAGATGGGTAATAAGTGCTGCCTGGCCTGCCTCCCAAGAGGAGATGGGTAATAAGTGCTGCCTGGCCTGCATCCCAAGAGGAGATGGGTAATAAGTGCTGCCTGGCCTGCCTCCCAAGAGGAGATGGGTAATAAGTGCTGCCTGGCCTGCCTCCCAAGAGGAGATGGGTAATAAGTGCTGCCTGGCCTGCCTCCCAAGAGGAGATGGGTAATAAGTGCTGCCTGGCCTGCATCCCAAGAGGAGATGGGTAATAAGTGCTGCCTGGCCTGCCTCCCAAGAGGAGATGGGTAATAAGTGCTGCCTGGCCTGCCTCCCAAGAGGAGATGGGTAATAAGTGCTGCCTGGCCTGCATCCCAAGAGGAGATGGGTAATAAGTGCTGCCTGGCCTGCCTCCCAAGAGGAGATGGGTAATAAGTGCTGCCTGGCCTGCCTCCCAAGAGGAGATGGGTAATAAGTGCTGCCTGACCTGCCTCTCAAGAGGAGATGGGTAATAAGTGCTGCCTGACCTGCCTCTCTGCCTCCCCTACAGTACACAGGATTTTCACATATATTGATCAGGCCTGCAGGTGAAATATCAAAAACAGGATCACAGGCTGTGTGTTTTTCCCTACATCCAACGCACTCCCTCGCTCTTTCATGTTCCCCAACACAGATCGATTGACCGTGGTAGTGCACACTGCTGACATCTCCCACATGCCCCTCATTGCCATGATAAACATGCACACGCACACACTTACACAGCAGCCCCCGTTGAGAAGACTCAAAGAGCAACATCTTTCATGCTGGTTGAGGTTCACATGAAAATATTCACATACCCTCTTCAATAACCCTGCTTGGCTCCTTACTATCCATGTTTCCCTCTGTCTCATGCTGTGTGTAATTTTGTGTGGGTTTCTATAAAGCTAAACTGAGATATGGTGTGTGTGCAGGGTGAGAGATGCAGTTCTCTCTCACACTGAGATGACAGAGGGGACTGTTGGTCTAATGCAGAGGTTCCCAAACTTTTTATAGTCCCGTAACCCTTCAAACATTCAAGTTTGAGAATACCTGGTCTAATGGAACCATTTCTACAGTGTGATTAGCAGGAAGAGGATTACCACTAAGGCTGTGACACCTCCCTTCCTCTCCTTCTCTCTATTCTTCTCCTCTCTGCCTCCCCTTCACCTCTTCTCCAGTTCTCTCCCTCCCCTCCTCTTCCTGTTTAAAGAGACAGAGCCCTCGGACCTCTTCTCCTGTTCTCTCCCTCCCCTCCTCTTCCTGTTTAAAGAGACAGAGCCCTCGGACCTCTTCTCCAGTTCTCTCCCTCCCCTCCTCTTCCTGTTTAAAGAGACAGGGCCCTCGGACCTCTTCTCCTGTTCTCTCCCTCCCCTCCTCTTCCTGTTTAAAGAGAGAGGGCCCTCGGACCTCTTCTCCTGTTCTCTCCCTCCCCTCCTCTTCCTGTTTAAAGAGAGAGGGCCCTCGGACCTCTTCTCCTGTTCTCTCCCTCCCCTCCTCTTCCTGTTTAAAGAGACAGGGCCCTCGGACCTCTTCTCCTGTTCTCTCCCTCCCCTCCTCTTCATGTTTAAAGAGACAGAGCCCTCGGACCTCTTCTCCAGTTCTCTCCCTCCCCTCCTCTTCCTGTTTAAAGAGAGAGGGCCCTCGGACCTCTTCTCCAGTTCTCTACCTCCCCTCCTCTTCCTGTTTAAAGAGACAGAGCCCTCGGACCTCTTCTCCTGTTCTCTCCCTCCCCTCCTCTTCCTGTTTAAAGAGACAGAGCCTTCGGACCTCTTCTCCTGTTCTCTCCCTCCCCTCCTCTTCCTGTTTAAAGAGACAGAGCCTTCGGACCTCTTCTCTCTCCGAGGGGTTTTTTCAGGATCCACTTTGAATCAGGAAACTTCATTAGACCTGTAACACCTGACAGGAAGAGGTTCACACGCTCCCTCTTTCTCGGTCTCCCTCTCTAGTCCTCTCGATACCCCTCTCTCTCTCTATCCCTCTCTCTTTCTTTGTTTCTCTTTATCCTCTCTCTCTCCCCCGCCGTCTCTCTCCCTCTGACCCTCTGTCCTGCTGGCCCTCTGTTTAGTCGGGGTCATTTTAATGAGGAGGGTCCGTCTGTCCGTCAGACCCCGACCTCGTTAATAAACCATTGTGAGAGACAGAGAGAGAAACAGGGCTATTCCGAATGTGACCCGAGGCTCTGAGACCGTCACTAAGCCTGGCCTGGCCCTCCCCTGCACCACCACACGCTTGAATCTCAACGTTTCGGTCCCCCGTTGTCATGTATTAGCACTGGTTTTTAAAAAGTCTCTTTTGTCGTTTTTAACCACGAGACTTCCGACCGGGCCTCTGATCAGACACATAAAAGTGAGAAAGGGGGTGGGGGGTGGAGGGGAGGAAGAGAGAGGAGGGGTAAGGTGGCCCTTTTTAACGAGGGTCTAAGAAAGTCCGATGGGGAGATGGGTGAGAGACAGACAGATGAATAGAGGGGAAAAAGCACCTCTAGATTTGATTGTCTTTCCCTGAGCCATCCGATCCAGATGGAATTCACTGGCAGAGGGTCTGGCCAGAGACTGATAATGATCGCTAATGCGTTGTCCGGCTAACTGCCATCAGCACCAGCACACAGAGGACCAGACTGGCGAATGAGCAGCGGTGGAACCTTCAGGAAAGATTGGAACAGAACCCTGGATCTCTGCCAGCTAGAATATGGAACACCCATAGGTAGAGGCAGTATGGGATTACACCTCTGAAAAAAAGGCGCACAGAAAGCATACCAAATCTGTCTTGGCAACTCCAGCGCTTGGGATTTGAATACATTATTGCAAGGAGGGGAGAGGCTTTGCATCACATTCCAATCAAAATGTCCACGAGATGCCAGTCTTTTCGCATGTCTCTTGGCCGAAACAGTGTGGACGACGCCAATACCGACGACTGTAAACATCCATAGAGAGATTGCATTTCTGGAATCTTCAATTGAATTCCAGCTTCAGTGTCTAGAACAAGATAATCCATTCCAGGACAATGGAAAATGAGACAGACTGTTTGGATGATAGACTATAATAGAGGGAGCGTCTGATAGAGGGAGCGTTCACATTGACATGGAATTTCCCGGATGACACAGACAGAGGAAAAGCCAGAGAAACAGAGATTACTTTGACACTCCACCTTTTATGCATTTCCAAAAGGAAGAATTAAAGTAAAAAAATAAAAATAAATAATAAATAATAGGAGATGTGATTTGAAGTACGATGGCTGAGACTGAGTTACAGGACAGTGTGATGGGGATCACACGCACATGAACACTTCCTCCCCACCACCACGCATGCACGCGCACACACACACACGCACACGCACGCGCGCGCACGCACACGCACACACACACACACACACACACACACACACACACACACACACACACACACACACACGACAGGGTCTCTGACAGTGACAGTGGAGGCAATAGGAGGTGTAATCACCCACTTCTTTCATACGGTTCAGTCAGTCATTATCAGCTGCATTGTGCCACTGAGACACCAAGACAGTAGCCCGCTGCACCCCAGGCCAGTGTTACCATGACGTAAAGGCACAGTGACAGCCATCCCTCGCCGCCGGCGGTGATATCACCGCGACAGAGCCACACTGTCGGAGACATCAATCCCATTCGCTCTGCAATGGCTATTCCACTCTCTCTCGCTTTCTTCCAACATTCCACAGGGTTCTGCTCTGTGGGTATCCCTCTCCACTCCTAGTCATTGAAGACGGTATTCCCATGTGGGATACAAACCCAGGTCTCCCATGGGAGCAACTAACATCTTAGACCATTAGACCAAGGGAAAATTCCCTACTGGACCGAGGGCATGACCGAACTCATGTCTGCTACATTCATTTACTCATTATGTATCCTTGTGTATCCAAGAACATTCCAGCAGTGGGAATGTAGTGCTCTATTTGTAGTGCGGCCGGGTGTCACGGCTCGGACAAATTGAATTTAGCCAGGGGATTTAGCTCATTGAGAGTGGGCGATTCGGCTGCTTTGTGAACCTATCTCTGGCGTTACCATCCAGCTAATGAAGTAGTGCAGGTTGAAGAACCCTAGCTCACACCCACCGGCTTAGCTTAGCCTGTCTAATTAGCTTCAAATTAAAACCTAGTCCCCCATTCCTAGTGAATTTCTATCAGAGCAGGTAGCAGACATTCCATAAGGACGTAGCTATAAGCCGAGAGGCTCACCATGTGTAATTACTACTAAACACTACAAATAAACAACGAATGCAGTATGAAAGCCCATAAGGGACAAATAGGACACCATTTTTGTTCCCTACCACAGTCTCATGTGGGCCAGGCTGAAGGTATGTCATACTCAGAAGCAGTCTGTGAATATTCTTTATTCAGTCAATTCGAATTTGGTCCTGGGCCACACCATCCGACGTCCCATAAATATTTCTCTGTTACGAGTTGAGAGCAGCAGAGTTTTCATTTAGTAGGTCACTGTATGTATGTCAACAGCCCGTGAGCAGGTGTTGTGGACAGGTGTGCCTGATACGCAGGGGACCTCCAGTTCAAAAGTCGCCAAGGGGTTAAACACCAGCCGTGTCTACCCAGCATGCAGTTCCGTCCACATATGGCACTGCGCTGCGGACCAACCACTATCTTCCCAGCCAGAGAGAGAGAAAACAGAGAAGGGGGGGGGGGGTGAAAAGGAGGAGCAGAACCAACTCATAAACTCCAGTTTTAGGAGTCTCACAAATGATGGATAGCTGTGAATAGAGGTGACGGTGCGTAAACAGAGAGAGTGAGAGACGGATAGAGAAATGAGGGTGAGAGAGTGCTTTGACTGACACGCACACATCCATACAATACACTTATAGAGAATCAGTGTTGTCCGAGTGTGTCACAGAGATACCGAGCTCGCAGAGAGTTTGACAGGCTCCATTCGGCGCTGTCAGGAAACCCAGAACCCGTCCACACTACCACCACACCCTATTAACCTAGCCTTCACTCACATTACAGGGGCGAGAGAAAGAAAGTGGAAGAGAAAAGAGGGGAGGGAGGGAGGGAGGCGAGTCTGAGATCAAACCTGAGCACCCTTCCATAACTCTTATTTAACTATCCATCATTCCCAGTACTGGAGAAGAGTGTGTGAGAGATAGCGGGCAGAGAGGGCAGAGTGTGGGCAGAGAGATTGACAGAGTGTGGGCAGAGTGTCAGAAGAGAGATGCGAAGAGAGAGCAGACTGATATATGATGGACCATAGTGCTGCTAAAACAGTTAAAGGATTCCGAGGAGAGTTTTGTTCACCTATTAAAACTCCTCTCCTCAAGTCAACTCATGGCACAGAATGACCTCCGCTAGTCTTGAGTTAGATTTAATGCTCTCCAGCACGCACACACGCACACGCACACGCACACACACACAAACACAAACACACCTAATTTAAACAGCCCACACAGTTTACTTTCTGCCCTCTGGAGACACACTCATCTTCAGCGCACATCTCTCCAGAATGCCTGTTTAAACTGAAAAACCCTGAGTCTGTTCAAGGAGAGAGAGAGAGAGAGAGAGAGAGAGAGAGAGAGAGAGAGAGAGAGAGAGGGAGAGAGAGAGGCAGGGAGAGAGAGAGAAAGAGGCAGGGAGAGAGTGAGAAAGAGGCAGGGAGAGAGTGAGAAAGAGGCAGGGAGAGAGTGAGAAAGAGGCAGGGAGAGAGAGAGAGAGAGAGAGAGAGAGAGAGAGAAGAGAGAGAGAGAGAGAGGCAGGGAGAGAGAGAAAGAGGCAGGGAGAGAGAGAGAGAGAGAGGGAGAGAGAGAGGCAGGGAGAGAGAGAGAAAGAGGCAGGGAGAGAGTGAGAAAGAGGCAGGGAGAGAGAGAGAGAGAGAGAGAGAGAGAGAGAGAGAGAAAGAGAGAGAGAGGCAGGGAGAGAGAGAAAGAGGCAGGGAGAGAGAGAGAGAGAGAGAGAGAGAGAGGGAGAGAGAGAGGCAGGGAGAGAGAGAGAAAGAGGCAGGGAGAGAGAGAGAGGCAGGGAGAGAGTGAGAGAAAGAGGCAGGGAGAGAGAGAGAGAGAGAGAAAGAGGCAGGGAGAGAGTGAGAGATCAAAATGAGGAGAGAGGGAGAATAAAGAGTCAGGATTCTTTATATAAATGTGTTGGGTCATCTGGGGCTGACAGAGAACCCCAGGGGAGGATAAGAGGACAAAAAAACACTTGAAAGTCACTTAAATCTGCCTTAACCTATGCAGAGATTTTAGTATCTCCCTCAAAGACACACACACACACACACACACACACACACACAAAGCGAGGCTCTCAGCACTCACAATTAGGGTGATTAATTAGTTAGCCAGCAGTCAAGTTGGGGGAAAAAAATCTCCACTCTACGCTCCCCCCATCAGAAAGGCCGAGACTAATGAAAGGGGGGGGTGGGGGTGATATAACGAGAGAGCGTTAATTAATCAGCACACATTTTATTTTTGTCTCCTGTTAGTCTCCATTGTGCCTGATGAACTCTGGGACCTGTGTATGGTGTGTTAGGTCCCCTAAACAAAGAATGATGAGGATAGACCAGCAGGGGATAGCTTGGGTGTTCACTAACTGCCGAGGTTGTGTGTGTGTGTGTGTGTGTGTGTGTGTGTGTGTGTGTGTGTGTGTGTGTGTGTGTGTGTGTGTGTGTGTGTGTGTGTGTGTGTGTGTGCATGTGTGCGTGCGTGCGTGGACAGAGACGAGTCGTTATTCCCCACTGGGCTGGGTTTTTAAATTTCATGAACCCAAACATTATCATGCTTTTAAACAATATTCCTGCTCTCTACTGCAACTCCACAACTCCCACTGCTATGAGTGTGCAGTCAGAGAGAAGTGAATTAATGCCCTGAATTAATGCTCTCAACATTAACATGAGAGAGAGAGAGAGACAGAGAGACAGAGAGAGAGAGCAAGAGAGAGCGAGAGAGAGAGAGACCCAAAGCCTACCCACTAAGCCCCTACACAGATGGTAATGCGCCATCACAATCCTCGCTCTCTTCCACTACTCTCTTCTATCCCATCAACTTTCCCTTCTGCTAAATCCCCCGTCACTCGATTCTGCCTCTTTCGATCCCCACTCTCCTCCTTTCCGCATCCTTCAAATGGTTCCTTCTTTAAAAATTGTGATCTTACGCCGCGGGACTTAAGAGGTAATTTGTGGTTTAGTACGTTACCCTGCGTCACTACTTCATTGCTCCAGACCAGCGCAAGGGGGAGTTAGAGCACTGATTATGCTTTTGGTGTGACGCCCTGACCGTAGAGAGCCTTTTTATGTCTCTATTTTGGTTTGGTCAGGGTGTGTTTTGGGTGGGCATTCTATGTTCTTTATTTCTTTGTTTCTGGCTGGGTGTGGTTCCCTATCAGAGGCAGCTGTCTATCCTTGTCTCTGATTGGGGATCATACTTAGGCAGCCCCTTTCCCTCCTTCTGTGTGGGATCTTGTCTTTGTTCATGTGCATGTAGTTTGCACAACAAAGCTGTTCGGTCGTTGTATTGTTTATTGTTTTTGGTGTACATTGAAAAGTAAAGGAAATGTACGCTTACCACGCTGCATTTTGGTCTCATTCCGACGACGATCGTTACATTTGGGTCCTACTGTGTCTCTAAATGACAATGAATGGGTGACATAAACCTAAATAGAAACTGATACTTGTGCACGACTTCAGTAATACTTACTAAAACTGTTGTTACACTAGGGGTTTTATTATTTCATTTGGTTAGGATTATTGTGCTGTTACTGTAGTACTGTAGGCCACTCCCGACCGGTCACATTATACAGCACCCGAGTGGTGCAACGGTCTAAGACACTGCATAGCATTGCAAGCTGTGTTTCTACAGATGCTGGTTCAATGCCCACCTCGACTGGGAGACCCATGAGATGACTGTAGGTTTTTGGTTTTTCTCCCTCTCAAATCAGAAATAAATCATTCTAAATAACAAATTGGCTTTATTTACAAATTAGTAACAATGGTCTCAGCGCATGTTCAAGAATGGCCTTTTTTTCACTCATTTTATGTTATTTGAGGGGCATTGCACTAATAATGGCGCTGACTAGGGAAACGTTCCCGCTGTTCTGTTCTTAGTGCCAGTCTGCACGTTCAAAATAAAACAATATAACTAATAATGGCATTGTCAGGACTTCCACCGAAGGTGGCTCCTCTCCCTGTTCGGGCGGCGCTTGGCGTTCGTCGTCACCGGTCTACTAGCTGCCACCAATTCCTTTTTCTTTTCTGTTAGTTTTGTCTTGATTGTTTTCACCTGTTATTTATTTGTTGTTAATTATGGCCTATCTAAACTTCCAGGGCCTGCCTGCTTTTGTGTGGGCTTATTCTCACTGTCAGTGGTGAAATTGTTTTGCTCATATGTATTTTGCTGTCTGTTATTTTCCTGGTTTTGGGGATATACCTGTTTATTGGTAATTTTGCCTGGTTGTTGGCTAGACCCAGCTTAATAAACGTATGCATTGGAAGCATTGCTCTCTGCGCCTGATTCCACACCCACCACTCCTAGCTATCCGTGACAGGCATCTCTATGCTTTCATGAATAAAATAATGACAAAACTACTCTTTCAAAATGCCGATGTTAATTTAGTTATGGATCCATAATTAATTACTATGGGAATAAATATCATTGAATTACAGAAATATCCTCCAATCCTTTATATGTAATTATTGGCGGAGAGTCACGTCATATTCCTCGATATACTGTAGGACTACCGTAGGCGACATGAGTCTCACTAGTGTTGAGTAATGTGCTGTTAAAAGTGGTGTAGGTTTTATTTATTTATTTAAAGAGCATAATGAAGTTAGAAGCAAAAGGATTTGAAGCAAAAGCCTACAACTATTTCAGCACCGTTTCACACGACTCTGAGACAAGCATGGGGACTGGTCAATGAGATTTGTATTTTCACTTAATCTCCTTTGGGTATTGGTTAGACTAGAATTAAAAGATTAGGGTGCAGAAATGTTATGCTCTTAGTGTTAATTTGACTTAAGTAGGCAAGTCAGTTAAGAACAAACTCTTATTTTAAAGGACAGCCTACTCCTTCCTCCTTGTCAGGGAATTGAACCCCGGTCTCCCACGTGCCTGCATTTTTGACTTGAGGTCACCGAGAAAGTCTGGACATGGCCTGCTCTCCCTTATGTAAGGAATTAGGCACTTTCCCATGTTTACTACAGTATGTATTGTAGGATATGTTTACTTGTCAGACTGCACAGTAGCCTAATAAACAAATGCAGGTGGCTTATGTCTTCAAAATGCTTTAAATGCTTTATTATCCAAATGTAAAAGCATATACTGTACAGTGCTGTATTTCTTCATCAGCATCTTTATGCTTTCGTTAATGAAATAATGCTAAAAATACTCTTTCAAAATGCAGATGTTGATTTAGTTATGGATCCATAACGAACTACTATGGGAATAAATATCAATGAAAAAGTTGTCTAATGAAGGCAAACAAAGTGTTGCTTACTGGAAAATGCTCTTTCAAACACACATGGTCACGTTGTACAGCGTCATTATGGCTATTAGCAGGGCGATACTTTGGCCTTCATAAATATAATTTTGGCCTTCATTCAGATTACAATCACTCACTGTCGTTTTTCGAGAAAAAAAACGAAATCTCCAAAATATCGTTACTTTTTAAACAAAGCGATTATTATTATTATTTGTATTAATTCATTTATAATAATATAAAATCCCCTTAGATATTCTCACAGATCCAAACGGAAAATGCCTCTTACTAATTTAGAATCCACCAATAATCTAAATGTAATCATTGGTGGAGAATATTTGTAGATATACTGTAGGCCTACCATAGGAGAAATGAGTATTGGTTACACTACAATTAGGAGGTGGAAATGTTATGCCCCTTAGATATTAATTGAGAATCCTCTTATGCTGTAGCCTACTACCGACAGTCACGTTGTAAAGTGCAATATTTTCCATTCCATCCTAACAAAAACCCAGAGGGTTTCATTTATCTCAGAATAGAAACACCATACTGTTCATCAAATTTATTCAGCCAAATTTCTTAAACTCAATCCCATGTACTATGTTATCACAAAAAAATGTTTTAAATTCTCTAGTAATGCCAATATGGGAGACGATCACATGCTTCTCAAAGTTGCCCTCTGGTGGTTAAACTACCACTATCTTGCATTAACGTTAAAAAAATGTCTGACAATTAAATAACTTGCCACAGAATGCTACAGCAGCCGGCACGGTGTGCTCAGTATGACACAACTTTTAAAGGAGGAACCACTGTATGAAAACGGAGGACCGATCATCCTTTCACTCCCTCCTGTCTACCTTCTCCTCCTCTGCATCAACTGCTAAAGCCACTTTCTATCACTCAAAATGTCAAGCTTCTACCCCCCCCCCCCTTAACATACAGTTGAAGTCAGAAGTTTACATACACCTTAGCCAAATACATTTAAACACTGTTTTTCACAATTCCTAATCCTAATCCTAGTAAAAATTCCTTGTCTTAGGTCAGTTAGGATCCCCAATTTATTTTAAGAATTAGACATGTCAGAACTATAGTAGAGAGAATGATTTATTTAAACTTTTATTTCTTTCATCACATTCCCAGTGGGTCAGAAGTTTACATACACTCAATTAGTATTTGGTAGCATTGCCTTTAATTGTTTAACTTGGGTCAAATGTTTCGGTTAGCCTTCCACAAGCTTCCCACAATAAGTTGGGTGAGTTTTGGCCTATTCATCATGACAGAGATGGTGTAACTGAGTCAGGTTTGCTCGCAAACATTTTCAGTTCTGCCCACAAAGATTCTATAGGATTGAGGTCAGGGCTTTGTGATGGCCACTCCAATACCTTGACTTTGTTGTCCTTAAGCCATTTTGCCACAACTTTGGAAGTATGCTTGGGGTCATTGTCCATTTGGAAGACCCATTTGCGACCAAGCTTTAACTTCCTGACTGACGTTGCTTCAACATATACACATAATTTTCCTACCTCATGGTCCCATCTATTTTGTGAAGTGCACCAGTCCCTCCTGCAGCAAAGCACCCCCAAAACATGATACTGCCACCCCTGTGCGTCATGGTTGGGATGGTGTTCTTCGGCTTGCTAGCCTCCTCCTTTTTCCTCCTGGTCATTATGGACAAACAGTTCTATTCTTGTTTCATCAGAACAGAGGACATTTCTCCAAAAAGTATCATCTTTGTCCCCATGTGCAGTTGCAAACCATAGTCTGGCTTTTTATGGCGGTTTTGGAGCAGTGGCTTCTTCCTTGCTGAGCGGCATTTCAGGTTATGTCGATATAGGACTTGTTTTACTGTGGATATAGATACTTTTGTACCTGTTTCCTCCAGCATCTTTACAAGGTCCTTTGCTGTTGTTCTGGGATTGATTTGCACTTTTCGCACCAAAGTACGTTTATCTCCAGGAGACAGGACGCGTCTCCTTCCTGAGTGGAATGACGGCTGCAGGGTCCCATGGTGTTTATACTTGCACACTATTGTTTATACAGATCAATGTGGTACCTTCAGGCGTTCATGAACCAGACTTGCGTAGGTCTACAAATACATTTCTGAGGTCTGGGCTGATTTTTTAAGATTTTCCTATGATGTCAAGGAAAGAGGTACTGAGTTTGAAGGTAGGCCTTGAAATACATCCACAGGTACACCTCCAATTGACTCAAATTATGTCAATTAGCCTAACAGAAGCTTATAAAGTCATGACATCATTTTCTGGAATTTTCCAAGCTGTTTAAAGGCACAGTCAACTTAGTGTATGTAAACTTCTGACCCACTGGAATTGTGATACAGTTAAATAATCTGTCTGGAAACAATTGTTGGAAAAATGACTTGTGTCATGCACAAAGTAGATGTCCTAACCGACTTGCCAAAACGATAGTTTGTTAACAAGAAATTTGTGGAGTAGTTGAAAAACTAGTTTTAATGACTCCAACCTAAGTGTATGTAAACTTCTGACTTCAACTGTAGATATGTGTTGACTAAAAGAAGCAGCAAGTAATGTCTGCTAAATAATCAAGTTGATGGCGCAGTCATATAGCCTCGGCACCTACTGTACATAAAGCTGAGTGACTCACTCATTCATGGCTTCGGACCAAAATAAATAAGTACCAACAATCTTTCTGATCGTCTTTAATAAAGAAATGTTTTGAATGACCTCGAACTGCACCATCTCCGTCGCCCACACGCACTTTAAACATTTGGATAATAAAGCATATTGAAGATAGAAGCCGCCTCTTAATGAGTTCCAAGAGCCGACCTTTTACCCAACGATTATTATTATTATTATTATTATGATTATTAACCCTGCATTATATAATTCTATAAAAGGCCCGTAGATATTCTCACAGAGCAGATTTGCTTTAACAAAAAATTACCACTGTCTCTTGCACATGTCCTTTTCCTTTCATAATGCATCCTTATTTACAAAGACATTATTATTATTATTAACCTGCATTATAATGACATAAAATCCCCTTAGATATTCTCACAAAACAGATTTGCCCTAACGAAAAAAGTTACTTTAGATATTAATTTAGAATCCTCCAATCCCCTAAATGTAATTATTGGCGGAGAGTCACGTCATTGGCGGAGAGTCACGTCATTGGCGGAGAGTCACGTCATTGGCGGAGAGTCACGTCATTGGCGGAGAGTCACGTCATTGGCGGAGAGTCACGTCATTGGCGGAGAGTCACGTCATTGGCGGAGAGTCACGTCATTGGCGGAGAGTCACGTCATTGGCGGAGTCAGGCGGCATCGGCGGAGAATCAGGCGGAGAATGACACGTTGAAGAGGGTAAGGAACGGGATGGAGTTTACAACCCATGTCAGGCACACCTGTGACCTCGGGAACTCCACTTCCTGTTTGTGGTCTCTGCAAACAACGGGTCCTTGATGAAAATACCTGTCTATTTCTGGAAAAATCACCCCGATTAACTCTTTAGTCATATCAGTTTACTTATTTGCTTATGGTTTTGCCTACACCTAGTGACCTGTTTAAATTATATGAGCAAAAAAGATTCCATTTGATTTGGAATGCCATGCCAGACAAAATTAAAAGGGCCTATTGTCTCACCCCATGTTCAAGGACGGCCTTTTCCCCTTTATTCGAGATTATAACTACTCACTTTCGGTTATTTGAAAACGGAAAAATCTCCAAAATATCGTTACTTTTTTAAACAAGGACTTGAAAATGAGATTGTGAACTCAGCAAACAACGTTTCCACTACGAGAATGAGAATGGTAAATGACTGTAATTAATATATTCATTCAATACATTGGAATACAAAAGAAGCCATCCACCCATGATGGACTATTAGCAGGACAATACTCTTCATAGCCCGGCTACTGTATGTGTTAAAATCACCCCAATTTGTAATGTATTTGATGCTTAACGGAAGCATAAAGATGTTGATGAACAGATACTGTACAGTATACTGTGTGCTTTAGCTGACATTCAGTGGTTGCATAAGGTTTTGAGTTAGAAATTTTGAGTATTTAAACCTCTTCGGGATTGGTGTCTCTTCCACGGGACGGTTGAGATGATATAGGCTAATGCGATTAGCATGAGGTTGTAAATAACAAGAACATTTCCCAGGACATAGACATATCAGAGCTTAAATTCTTGTTAATCTAACTGTACTGTCCAATTTACAGTCACTATTACAGTGAAATAATACCATGCTATTGTTTGAGGAGAGTGAGTAATTTTGAACATGAAAAGCTATTAATAAACATATTAGGAACATTTGGGCAGTCTTGATAAAAAAATTTAAAACAGAAATACAATGGTTCATTGTATCAGTCTAAACCTTTGCACATACACTGCTGCCATCTAGTGGACAACATCTAAATTGCACCTGGGCTGGAATAATACATTATGGCCTTTCTCTTGCATTTCAAAGATGATAGTACAAACAAATACAAAAGAACGGTTGTTTTTTTCCTTGTATTATCTTTTACCAGATCTATTGTGTTATATTCTCCTACATTCCTTTCACATTTCCACAAAGTACAAAGTGTTTTCTTTCAAATGGGACCAAGAATATGCATATCCTTGCTTCACGGCCTGAGCTACAGGCAGTTAGATTTGAGTATGTCATTTTAGGAGAAAATTGAAAAAAAAGGGCATATCCTTAATAAAATAACGAGAAAAAAAACTCAAAATGCAGATGTTTATCTCAACTCCATTTTAGTTCTACTTCCCCCCAGCTCCACGACCATGAGTAAAACCTTGCTGAGATGACCAATGCATTTGTTTAATTGTTGTATCGTCAATTTCTCAAGCCAGAACGTCTTGATGGCCTTCACCAGTTCATTTTTGCTTGTTGGCTTGGCAGAGTTACGTATGAATTTTTCAGAATAAAGTAGGCTAATAAAGGCAACAAATTATTGCTTACTGGAACACCCAAAGTCATCCCATTGTTATAATAGGATTTGAGGCAATAGCCTACCCGAATGTGGTCAACTCTTCCAGCACCGTCACGCTGCTACGAGACAAGCATGGGGACTGGTCATGATAAATCAACAACATTTTTATTTTCACTGAATCTCCGTTTGGGTATTGGTTCGACTACAATCAGGGTGTGGAAACATTAGGATTATTTTTGCTCTTAGTAGCCTACTCCCGACCTGTCACGTTGTACAGAGCCATATTTTCCTGATGGAAACCCAGAGGGTTTAGTTTTTTCTTGGAATAGAAACGGCATAATATCAATCACATTAATTAAGCTACATTTGTTAAAATCAATTCCATATACTATGTTCTTACAAAAAGGTTTTAAATTCTCCACTACAGCCAATATTAAAAACAGTCAAATGCTTCTCAAATATGCCCTCTGTTGGTCAAACTAGCACTAACTAGCATTAATAACAACAATGGATGACACTTAAATAACGTGCCATAGAATTCTTCGGCAGCCCGCAAGGTGTACTGCAGTATGAAGCAACTTTTAAAGGAAGAACCACTGTAACTAGCCTGTCTTGACCTCTTTCTCCCTTCTCTCTCCAGATGAAATCCTGAAACTAGTGATGCCCTGCTGCCCGACAACTTGTCCGCTCGAACCCATCCTCTTTTCCCTTCTCCAGACCATCTCTGGAGACCTTCTCCCATTCCTCACCAACTCACCCCGTACCACTGGCTGCTTCCCCTCTGACTTCAAAATTATCACAGTCGCTCCCCTCCTCAAGAAACCAACACTTGACTCCTCTGACGTCAAAAAGCTATAGAACGGTATACTTTCTTTCTTTTTTTCCCAAAACACTTGAGTGTGCTGTCTCTGACCAACGCTCTTGTTATCTCTCTCAGAATGAACTTCTTGGCTCTAACCAGTCAGGCTTCGAGATGAGTCACTCAACAGAGACTGCTCTGCTGTGTCACGGAAGCCCTTCTCACTGCCAAAGCTGACTCGCTCTCCTTTATTCAAACTCTCCTTGATCTATCCTCTGTCTTCGGCACCGTGAACCATCAGATCCTCCTCTCCAACCTCTCAGGGCCGGGCGTCTCAGGCTCGGCACACGCTTGGATTGCTTCCTAACTGGCAGGCCGCTCCTACCAGGTGACGTTGATAGTATCTGTGTCTGACCACGTGCTCTCACTACTGTCCCCCAGGGCTTGGTTCTAGGCCTTCTCCACTTCTCTCTATATAACCTGTTCACTCAGCTCTGTCATATCCTCACATGGTCTCTCCTATCATTGCTTTGCGGATGACACTCAACTACTTTTCTCCTTCCCCACTTCTGACACCCAGGTGACTCGCTCCTGTAGGTTCATGCTCTACAAAATCCTCACACAGGAAGTGGCGCAGGTCCTAATCTCCCGTCTGGACTACTGCAATTCGCTGCCAGTTGGGCTCCCGCTTGTGCCATCAAACCCCTGCAACTTATCCAGAACGCCGTAGCCCGCCTGGAGTTCAACCTTCCCAAGTTCTCCCATGTCACCCTGCTCCTCGCCACACTCCACTGGCTTCCAGTCAAAGCTCACATCCACTACAAGACCATGGTACTTGCCTAAGAAGCAGCAAGAAGAACTGCCCCCCCCCAAACTTCAGGCTATGTTCAAACCCTACAGCCCATCCCGAGTCCTACGTTCTGCCACCTCTGGTCTCTTGGCCCTCCCACCCCGACAGGACAAGGAAGAGCCTAGTCAAAGCTCTTCTCTGTCCTAGCACCCCGATGGTGGAACAAGCTTCCCCCCCGAAGCAAGGACAGCAGAGTCCCTGCTCATCTAGCTCTATTCTCCCAATTTACCACCTTTATAGACGATATTTTGCTCCAACAGAGCGATCCCATCCCCAAATATATACATTTCACCCCACATGATCATTACGTACATGATGCACTATGGATGTGAATAAATTACAAAACATGGCTATACAAAAACAAATCATACTTAAATCATATTTAGGATCATGTATAAAAATGCCCAGTTGCCCATTATTTTGGCTACAATGGCTAAGAAGAGAGCTCAGTGACTATGAAAGAGGGGTCTCAAAGGAGCATAGGGGATTTAAAGGTGGTGTGTGTGGTGTGTGTGTGTCTCAGTCATCAAATCTCAACCCAATTGAACACTGAACACTTATGGGAGATTCTGGAGTGGAGCCTGAGATAGCATTTTCCACCACCATCAACAAAACATCAAATTATGGAATTTCTCGTAGAAGAATGGCGTCGCACACCTCCAATAGTGTTCCAGACACTTGTAGGATCTATGCCAAGGCGCATTGAAGCTTTTCTGGCTATTATGTTGGTGCTTACCTGTTTGTATAGCTATATACATAAAGAGATGGAAAGGGGGTGTGCTCTCCGTCATAAGCAGGAGATTACAGTGAGGGAGGGAATGAGAGCTGTTGCTTTATATTCCTCCCTCCCTCCCTCCTTTCCTCCCCCTTCATTCTATGGAAAGGCCTACAGTTATAAGTATGTCACGTAAAGTTACTACAGACAGACATGGCTGATTCCTTGGTCTCCGTCCCAAATAGCAGTATATTCTCTATATAGCGCAAGGGCCCATAGGGAATATGGCCATTTGGGAAGCAGCCAAGGTGTCACTGTAATACCAAGCCCACCACTCTTAGTCCCTACACCAGGATTGTGTTTTGCCTACTGTCTTAACACACACTCACTCCCTCACCCTCCATGCTGCTATACTGTCTTAACACACACTCACTCCCTCACCCTTCATACTGCTATACTGTCTTAACACACACTCACTCCCTCACCCTCCATGCTGCTATACTGTCTTAACACACACTCACTCCCTCACCCTTCATACTGCTATACTGTCTTAACACACACTCACTCCCTCACCCTCCATGCTGCTATACTGTCTTAACACACACTCACTCCCTCACCCTCCATACTGCTATACTGTCTTAACACACACTCACTCAGTCCCTTACCCTCCATACTGCTATACTGTCTTAACACACACTCACTCACTCCCTTACCCTCCATACTGCTATACTGTCTTAACACACACGCACACACTCACTCCCTCACTCTCCATACTGCTATCCTGTCTTAACACATACTCACTCACTCCCTCACCCTCCATACTGCTATACTGTCTTGAGAGAGAGAGAGAGAGATAGAGAGAGAGAGATGGGAAAGGAGGTGGGAAAGAGATGGAAACTCCTTAAACCACAAGGAGTTTTTTTGCTTGTTTTACATTCCAGTGTGTGTCCCCGCATATATGTGACTGCATTAACTTGATTGCCACCGTCTCTGTGATGCATTCAGATTAACCCTGCTCAGGCACACACATCACCACCACTTTCTGATTAAAAGATCACGTCAGGGCTGTATTTGATCACGAGCAAACTCACTGACAGCTTATAAATCAATTCATAATGAACACATTTGGTCTCTTTTTCATAATGACAGGCCGTGTTTCTCCTAGTAGCTTCAGTCGCATTGATTTATTTAAAACATACCATTATATCACATCTAGAAGGGTAGAGCTCATCTATGCAGGTTTAAAATTCCATTAGTGCCGATGCAAAATGCACACACATTGTGCTTAATCCAACACGCAATACAACCGCCTGTACTCTGTCCTAACCTGTATTGAAATGCTTCATGCGTTGAGTACCTGAAGTACAGCTGCAACACTGGTTTCACAATGTCAGCAGGATATCAATAGTTGTATTTTCACCGCTATGGCTGCAAATCCCGTACTAAAGAGAGTGAATTATGTGGAGTATGAGCGTTGATAGCACAGTTACAGTGTGTTAGTAATGTGATGTATGGAAACGGGCATCTTTAAACCAAACAGGGCCAGACAGAGGCAGCATGTGCTGTCATAATACCAGCGCTTATTTCACTAGATCAAGATGCTACGCTGGGACAAAAGGTTGTGTGTACTTTAACTGGTGTGTGCGTGTGTGTGTGTGTGCATGTGCCTGTGTGTGCAACTGAAGCACTTCTTTATTTTGCCAATTAAAAAAGCCACCTACACAATGACTGACTGACTGATACTGACAGACTCATTGACAGACTGACAGGTTTAGGGTTAAAGGTTACTCACCGGTCTTCTCTGTCTTGTCTCTATGTGGTTTGACCAGTTCCTGACCAGGCAGACATGGGCACGGTCCCTCACACTTCAGAGCAATGCTCTTCCCTGATGTGCACGCCTGGAACTCCAGCTTACACTACAAAACACAGAGAGTCATGGGTAGTGGAGTCTTTCTTCATGGAGAGGCAGATGAGGTAGGCAAGTCTCCCTTGAGGTAATGTTGGACATTCAGCTCAAATGAACAGATGTGGCCACTAAGAAGCTATGTAAACACACTTTTACACAGACCACTGGCTTTCTTTTCCTGGCTTGTGTGTTAGAGCATATCCATTTTCTCAATACAACAGCAGAGTACAGTAATCAGGTCATGAATAAATGGAAATAGCCTTTAAATGCACTAAAACAATATCCCTGAAATAATGAACCTTCTGTCAAAATAAAATCCAATTTTCCCTCTGAGGGTCTGCAAGAGATGCGTGCGCGCGCGCGCACACACACACACACACACACACACACACACACACACACACACACACACACACACACACACACACACACACACACACACACACACACACACACACACACACACACACACACACACACACACTCTCTCCTCTCAGCTCTCCCGTTGACACTTTCAATTTCACACATTCCAATTTAAATCCATCACCTCCTCCCTGACAGTTCTTAGATAGCGGCACTAATGTCGCCTAATGCAATTTGTTGACAAAGGTACGCCACTCTCCCGTTCTACACATATTGAATTATCTGTCCAGAGGGAGGAGAGGAAGCCTATGAAATATTCCCCAGAAAATTCAATTTGCTGCCATTTCCAGGCTAGTCAAACACTGTCCGTGTCAGTATTGAGAACATTCTGGAATATCTCTCTCGCTCTCTCTGTGTACGGCTTTGATATGTTTTAAATGATGTACAAATGCAGAAAAGAAACAGAAAATTAGGGAGATAAAAGTAGAGGGTCAAGTACATAGAACAGGAGAAGGAAAAGGAAGGAGGGAGAGAGAGAGTGATAGGGAGACGAAGGAATACTATATTTTTCTCTTTTTCTGTGTCATTACACTCTAATGACACAGTAATAGAGAGAATTAGGGAACATAAAAGTGAGACACAAAGAAATAGAGAAGATGAGACAGAGAAAGAGAGAGGACATGATTGTTCCACAGTGAGTGGAGGGGGCCGAGAAGTTCAGACTGAAGCACTACTCATCCAGAGGGTTTAGGAGAGAGGGGGATGAGCAAAGAGAGAGAAGGATGAGAAGTGGAGAGAGTTAGGAGAGAGGAGCAATGTAAAGGGCTTTACTCTGCAAGCTGCAGTCTCTCTCCAGAGATGAAAGCATCCTTCTGATAATGGGATCTGGAGTGTGTGTGTGTGTGTGTGTGTGTGTGTGTGTGTGTGTGTGTGTGTGTGTGTGTGTGTGTGTGTGTGTGTGTGTGTGTGTGTGTGTGTGTGTGTGTGTGTGTGTGTGTGTGTATATGCATGTGAGAATCCAACATCATTTCACACTTTATAAGAGCACTACACTAAAAGAGCCAGATTCTTAGCCCAGGCGCTAACCGTTATATTGCTGTTCGTCTCAGTAGGGGCGACATCACTAGCAGCTAACTGAGGCCACACATTTATCCAGACCACTGAAGCCAGAGGGAGCAGGTACAGGGAGAGGAGAGAGGGACAACACTGCCACCCCTTTCCCCCTCCCCTCCTTCGCTCTCTGATGGAGAGTGACACTCCAATCCCCCTCTCCACCTCTGGAGTGGATGAGGCAAAGGGGAGTGGGGGCAGGTATGTGTGTGTGTGTGTGTGTGTGTGTGTGTGTGTGTGTGTGTGTGTGTGTGTGTGTGTGTGTGTGTGTGTGTGTGTGTGTGTGTCAGTGTGTGCTAATGACAGAACCCCCATGAGAAGAGGGCTGATTGATCTCTGCGAATCTATGTGGCAGAGGATCGCCTCCCTCAGTGGTAACGCAGGCCAGATTAGATTTTGTGTGTGCATGCGTGCGTGTATGTGTGTCTGTGGTTACAGAGTGGTTTCTAGCTATTAAAAGGGCTTACATTCTATGGGCATTTTATCTCAGTAAAGGTGACAGAGGGGGTGAGGTGGAGGGATGGGGGAGCAAAACAGGGATAATTGGGGAGCAAAAGAGAGGGAGGAACTGAACGAGACCGAGGGAGAAGAGAGGAGAAGAAGGAGAGGTTGTTTTTCTCTAGCCGAAGGACTCTGGAATCAAATGGCATCGGCAGACACAGTTCATCCTCAGCGTCATCCATCACGGCTGACGCGGGCATTTACAGAGCGTCGCCATTCCGAAGCTCTCCGTGTGTGTGTGTGTGTGTGTGTGTGTGTGTGTGTGTGTGTGTGTGTGTGTGTGTGTGTGTGTGTGTGTGTGTGTGTGTGTGTGTGTGTGTGTGTAGACCTATGACTATAAATGAGCAGCCAAACAAGAGATATTAAAGAAAGAGAGAACGAGGGAGAGAGAGAGAGAAGATGGGTTGGGGTGGTATGCGTCTCACCTTAGAGGAGTAGGTGTGGCCGTCAGAGCCACACACGGGGCTGGGGTGGATGACAGGGCACGGTCCACACTTCCCATGGGCCCCTGTTCCTACCCAGTGTTTGTGGGCCAATCTTTCTTTTCTGGGTTTCACACTAAGAGAGAGGAGGGGGGGGGGGGTCAGTGAGAGACACGCGCATAATGCAATATAGTAGCATATTACTCAAAGATAAGCGAACATATTTGATTGTTCATTTCTACTCGACTCAGTATCCCGGTTACAAATGTCTGAGAGCACTGTGGTAAGAGATCCAGGAAGTTGAACAAAACTGCAGGGGCTTCCAATGACAACAGTGGATGTTAAATGTTCAATGCAGCTGTTTCATTCACAATATCAAATCATTTCTGGGTAACAATTATGTACTGTGATCATTTAAATTAAAATGGTTTAAAAAAAAGACACAAAAATAGCTTCTTAGCTAAGAGCAATTTCTCAAGGAAGACTTTTGCCTCGACTGTCTGGGAGTGGTCTGCGTGGGGAGGGGAAAACTGAACAGCTGCTATTGGCAGAGAGGTTTAGAACTCTTTTATTATTAACTAATAGTCTGAGTCGATCTTCACGTAAGGAATTCCCCACGCCCACAAATTGGGGAAAACCACATTCTTTCCAATTGAGCCCCATTGTAAAAGAGGCGTCAAATTTTTTTGTTACATAGAAATAACAAAACATGCAGAAAAGCTGCTGTGCTGTTCAATGTACATGAACCAGGCCAAACATCCCGACCTACGGTTGGCAATGCTCCCACGTAGGGAAATAAGGACGGCTTGGAGAAGAGCCCTGTGGCTTCAGGCTATTTAGTGTAGGACAGTGAGTAATGTGGGGAACCAGTGTCCAAGTAGGCTACACGTAGCTATGTGTGTGGAAAACATTTCATCACAGATGAGACATTTAACTTGTTTAGCATAGTCCATTTGTAACTCCACTCACTACTTGCATCTATATAGTCCATTTGTTTGTGTTGTTGGCCATGGCTAGCTTAATGTTCCCGGTCGGTAGCTAGCTAGCACTGACTCACGTGGCTGCTAGCACTGTCATGAAAAGCAGCATGAGTGAGAACGGTAGGGAGCAGGCAGTGTTGAAAAGTCATCTCTAGACATGCTGTACTTTTCTTAAATGGAGTTTGTAACTGACTAAAACAAGCAGACAGCACGAAAATTGCACATGAAAAAGGTAACGTTTTTGCTGTGAGTCAATGGAGTAACCGAGGTAACCACGGGTTGTTTTCCCCATAGGTGGGCTGGGCCACGACGCTCTATCTAATACCGACTGGGACTATTTAGCGGCTGGTGATTTTCAGGCTGTCTTTTCAAACAGCTCTCGACACTAATAGGGCATTATCATAATGTTCACAATCTCACAGTATTATTCATACCTCATAGTGTGGTATTATATAAGAACATTTAGAAATCACGTTTTTTTGACTGACCTTTGAACTCAATTTCATTGGATATTGCTTGTTCATACAACTTTAATTGCATCCAAATTGCATTCAAAATGCACGTTGCAGAAGTCAAATTGCACACAATTGCATCGCTCCCAATCAAAGTTGTCTATTCAGTAGATAAACAGGTCTGCCAACTACACTTCTTGTTCCAAACAGTCCAAAACAACAGCAGTAGAATAATAACAGCATGTCTCATCACTCCAATCTAATTGTCTTCGTACCAAGATGGCGCCCGAGGCGTCCATTACTGCTGTAACTCTCAAACCAAATGATGTACTGTACATCTATGGTTCAGTCTCTCTCTCTCTCTCCTTGTGGATAGTAGTGTGTGTGTGTGTGTGCCAGGGTAATGAAGGCCCTTTTCTATAACGAGCGTAATTACATTGGATAAAATCTTCCAGCAATCTTCTCGTTAAGTGCTCCGCCCTCCCTCACCCAGTCTGTCTGTCGACACATCACCCTCCTCTACAACAACACCAGAGGTGTGAAGTTAGAGAATACAAAAACCCTTCCCCGAAATGAATCTGACAACTGGGATGTACGGCGAACGTCACGGACTTGAGAATGAATAGGGTGCGGGTGTCAGAGTGGGGTAAGGGGTAAATCTGTCACACATCTCTGGCTGTGAAACAGGTCCATTCCCGTCCAGGTCTGGGGCAGCATGGTGCGGTGCGGATCGGCAGGCAGACACCTCCTTGATGCCTATAATTATCCAACTCCCCAGCCGTGACAAAAACACTATAATCACAGATTAGACATGCCACGCACTGCCAATACCTACTAGTGAATAAAAAAGCAATTATGTCTCATAATACTGCGTAATATAAAACGCTGATGAGGCTGATCAAAATCTCCTAAAGATGTCCACCCTCATCCTCCTCCTCCCCTTTCTCTCCTCCTTCCCCCCTCCTTTTCATAGATAACCCTGAAAGCCTAGGAGAGCTGTGTGTGTGAGTGTGTGCGTGTGAGTGTGTGTGTATGTGGGTGTGTTGAAGCGTGTGCTTCCTCTAGTCAGGGTATCTATGTCTGGGTAGATAACACATACGCATGGCGAGGGAGAGAAGGATCGCTGTCAGATAGCTGTGTGTCCAACACGCCTGTGTTTGTTCATGCGTGTGGTCTCTGTGTTACGTGTCGGGGTGTGACAGAATGGTGTGTGGGAAGAGGGGAGGGCATTAGGCTCACAGACCACCCCTGGAGACCCTGCCGTGAAACTCTCACTCTCTTCTTTACCCAGCGGACATCATTCTGACTGACTGACCACAGAGCACAAGGAGGGAGAGAGGGAGAGCGAGAAAGAGAGAGTGAGAGGGACAGAAGGAGAGAGAGCGAGATCGAGAGAGTGAGAAGGAGAGAATGGAGAGAATGAGAGAGAGCGAGATCGAGAGAGTGAGAAGGAGAGAATGGAGACAGAGAGAGCGAGATCGAGAGAGTGAGAAGGAGAGAATGGAGAGAATGAGAGAGAGCGAGATCGAGAGAGTGAGAAGGAGAGAATGGAGAGAATGAGAGAGAGCGAGAGCAAAAGGAAGAAGGAGGGAGAATAAAGAGAGAGAAGGGAATAATCCTTCTTTTCCTCCTATCTTGTTGTTTCTCTCTGTCCATTGGTTTCTCTGCATTTGCCTGCCTCCTTAGTGCGCTCTGTCCATTGGTTTCTCTTCATTTGCCTGCCTCCTTAGTGCTCTCTGTCCAGCTCTCTCAAATCGCGGCAGGGTCTCTCTCCATCTCATTGGCCTCCTGGTGATAGTGTGTGTGTGACCGTTCGTGTGTGTGTGGAGGGCGGGGGGGGGGTCAGCTGTGTTTCCCTTGACACACACACACACACACACACACACACACACACACACACACACACACACACACACACACACACACACACACACACACACACACACACCACAGCTGGCAGTTTTAACAGTGGAAATGGAGCTCGACTAGGTTAACGGCACACAGTATAACAATGACCCAGCTGGTATAGTGTAGACATACAGCATATGAACCAGTGCTCCAGTCACTCAGAGTACATCACTGAGTGCCTCTGCATGTACATAGCTCTGCGGTAGATTTCAATCTGTTTTAATATGCCATAACTTCATTGAATTTAACAAGTTATGAACAAGTCATCATCCCAAATATCACCCTGAAGGTCTCACGATTCAAATGATTAGGACATCTGAACACTTTAACTAAAGTTCCAGCTGTGTATTTGATCTGTGCATGTGCTATGACAAGGAACGCGAGCCTTCCTCATTGGCGAAAATGTGAGTTTGGCGAAGTGAGTATGGAAAATCCGAAAGTGTGCATCTTTGAAACAGTTTTCACATACAAACTTTATATGTTTCCCAAAAATGAGACGATGCCTGTGATACAGTAGAACGTTTATTTTGATTGCCGATTTTACGCATCTTTCAGGTAGCCTATCAGTCCTATCAGGTAGCCTGAGCCAGGCTACCATGTAAACCGGATTGTAAGGGAAATCATTATTCTTGCAAAGCATGTCAACATTTTAATCTAACTATTGTATTAACCAGAGTATTCGCAACAATTTTGAATGCATGTTAATGTACACAGGTTCTTTTTCTGCTATATTCAGTTTGAAACTGGATCAGCAGAGCAGTGGTAGCGACAGAAGACGTGCTTGGAGCCCTCCAGTGACGAGTCTCTGTTCTGCTCTTCTCTGCGCCTGTACACCCAGAGGTGCCAGTAATTATGAGTAACGAGCACTTACTCCCTATTAACGGCCATTGCATCATTTAGATTTGTTTGTATTAAACTGAAGACTGGAGAGAGGCACCGGGATCAAGTGTTGAGGGGGGCCCCATGCCTCCCCCTTCTTTCTCTCCCCCACAGAGATCCTATATGTAATGATATGCTCCCCACTCTTCCACCCCCTCCTCCTCCTCCCCCTTCTTCCTGTTCTCTCTGTCAATCAAATGACATCTCAGTGGACAAGAGCAGTAATAGAAGCTGAGGAAATGCCATGCAGAGTGCATACCTCCGCAGACTTCAATGGCTGCGGAGAGAGGCTAGGACACAGAGATTGCACATGATTTGCACTTAGGAGGCAGGTGGGTGGTGAGGCTAATACCAGGCCAGGGTATACTGTAGGTTACTAAAGTATGTACATCATCAAAGCCATTAAGCTAAAGAAAGGCATTCGAGTTTGAGCTTTTCTTTTCCTTTACCGCACATTGTAGAGGACTAAGGGCTCGTGGTGTGCTTTATGAGAGTCTTACCTGTGTCGAGGCTGCTTGTGGTTGGTGTTGGTGCAGATGGCTGTCTGGTAGTCGTGGCTGAAACACACCTTGTGAGCAGGGCAGCGCACCTTCAGACATGGGTCTTTAGTGGCGTCCGGAGCTACATGGAGAGAGAGAAGGGACCAAATTCATCACTAAATGATTAAATCATGACCTACCATTGGCAGTACAAATGGAACGTTCATCAAGACAAGTATGCTCATATCCAGTGTTGGACAAAATGCCACCCCGTTCCCAGTGAAAGTTGCGCCCCTGCCCATGTCAGACTAGTATCAGTCCAGAGAGAATATGGATTCTAGCAACAAAGAGAGAAGAGAGGGGCTGGAGAAGAGAGTCTATTCACAACCAAGAAATATCTTTCAATCATTCAGACACAGAGATAAAGGAAAGGAGTCCGATGAAAAAACCTGAGTGCCATATCAGCATCACACAACTACACGAACACCGCCCTCTAACTCAGTGCTTCGACAAATGTCCGCCCTCGCCATTCAGAAATAAGCATTTCTGTCAATGCCAGCAACCATAAAATAGAGGGGAGAGAAGAGGAGCGAGGGAGAGGGTATGTGTCTGCAGGGGGCTTATAGCAGTGGCCAGGCCCCTAAATGCTCCAGGATCTCAACCATATAAAACAGTGACAGTTGAACCCTAAATCCTTCTCCCTGATCTGAAACTGAAACCTATGTATTTATCCTGCATCTTCAGCCATTCCAACATTCAGCAATCTCACACCTGAGAAAACACATTGCATTAAGAAAAGTAAGAACCATAGGGAAGAGCGAGAGACATGGATGTAGCTAGTGATTTTGGAGTGTTACCATTCTGGACCTGCCTCATCAGAACTCTGTGCAAGCGAGTAGTATAGCCCTGTCTACGTTCACATCAATCTCCCCAGCAACATTATCTCCATGGCTGCGAGACACAGGTGGCTGGCGTCTAAGGTGACGAAGATCAAAGACACACATTGGCTCTGAGCGTTCGGTCACTTCCCTCTACGCTTACTACACAAATCCACCCACAGGGGATGGGGAGAAAAGGAATAAAGAAAGTGGGAGAGGAGGAGGAAGAAAGAGAGAGATGGGGGTGCTGTAAAGGAGGGAAATATGTCGGACTGTGGGGGGAGCAGTTACCATTACTCAGTTCTTCTGATTCCATATATTCACTAGGGAGGAGAGGAGAGGAGAGGAGAGGAGAGGAGAGGAGAGGAGGTGAGGAGAGGAAAGTTGACCAACAGTCTTTGATCCTGCTTTGATTCTAACGGGGACATTTCTAAATGACCCCAAACTTATGAACGGTAGTGTATATATACAGTTGATGTCGGAAGTTTACATACACTTAGGTTGGAGTCTTTAAAACTAGTTTTTCAAACACTCCACACATTTCTTGTTAACAAACTATAGTTTTGGCAAATTACTTGTGCATGACACAAGTAATTTATCCAACAATTGTTTACAGATAGATTATATCTCTTATAATTCACTGTATCACAATTCCGGTGGGTCAGAAGTTTACATACAGTAAGTTGACTGTCCCTTTAAACAGCTTGGAAAATTCCAGAAAATTATGTCATGTCTTTAGAAGCTTCTGATAGGCGAATTGACATCATTTGAGTCAATTGGAGGTTTACCTGTGGATGTATTTCAAGGTCTACCTTCAAACTCAGTGCCTCTTCGCTTGACATCATGGGAAAATCAAAAGAAATTAGCCCAGATCTTAGAAAAAAAATTGTAGACCTCCACAAGTCTGGATCATCCTTGTGAGGAATTTACAAATGCCTGAAGGTACCACATTCATCTGTACAAACAATAGTACGCAAGTATAAACATGGGACCACGTAGCCATCATTCCGCTCAGGAAGGAGACGCGTCCTGTCTGCTAGAGATGAACGTACTTTGGTGCGAAAATCAAATCAATCCCAGAGCAACAGCAAGGGACCTTATGAAGATGCTGGAGGAAACAGGTACAAAGGTATCTATATCCACAGTAAAACACGTCCTATATCAACATAACCTGAAAGGCCGCTCAGCAAGGAAGAAGCCACTGCTCCAAAACCACCATAAAAAAGCCAGACTACGGTTTGGAACTGCACATGGGGACAAAGATCGTTCTTTTTGGGGAAATGTCCTCTGGTCTGATGAAACAAGAATAGAACTGTTTGGCCATAATGACCATCATTATGTTTGGAGGAAAAAGAAGGAGGCTTGCAAGCCAAAGAACACCATCCCAACCGTGAAGCACGGGGGTGGCAGCATCATGTTGTGGGGGTGCTTTGCTGCAGAGGGACTGATGCACTTCACAAAATAGATGGCATCACGGGGTAGGAAAATTATGTGGATATATTGAAGCAACATCTCAAGACATCAGTCAGGAAGTTAAAGCTTGGTCGCAAATGGGTCTTCCAAATGGACAATGACCCAAGCATACTTCCAAAGTTGTGGCACAATGGCTTAGGGACAACAAAGTCAAGGTATTGGAGTGGCCATCACAAAGCCCTGACCTCAATCCTATAGAAAACTTGTGGGCAGAACTGAAAAAGAGTGTACGAGCAAGGAGGCCTACAAACCAAAAGTTTGACCCAAGTTAAACAATTTAAAGGCAATGCTACCAAATACTAATTGAGTGTATGTGAACTATGTGAATCATTCTCTCTACTATAATTCTGACATTTCACATTCTTAAAATAAAGTGGTGATCCTAACTGACCGAAGACAGGGAATTTTTACTGGGATTAAATGTCAGGAATTGTGAAAAGCTGAGTTTAAATGTATTTGGCTAAGGTGTATGTAAACTTCCAACTTCAACTGCATATAACATTTATTTATAACGCTTATTGTTGCAGTGCGTCCGCATTGGTGAAATGACAAGCTACGTTCGGACTCTGAGGATTTTCACGCTGCACTCACTCACTGACGAACACAGTAACGCTCTCGCCCCCCACGCACACATGGATCCAAATGTGACACACAATTGTTGTGCACTGAAATCTTGGGAGAGTCAACCGCCAACTTAAAACCATACCGCTATCCAATGACATCATGAGGAGTAGAATCCAGGACATGTCTGAGGACATAATGCACCAGACATCAGAGAGCACCAGTGCAAATGGCCATTACGCACAGCAGCTTGATGAATCCACGGATGTTGCTAACCATGCAATTCTAATGGTCTACGTCAGGCCCATCTGGGATAACTTCGAGGAGCAGTTCCTTTTTAGTGATGATCTTCCCACCACCAACACCACAGAGTCTGTCTTTAACACAATGGATATGTAACTGGACTCTGCGGGATTGGCCTGGGATGGGTGCGTCGGAGTGACCACTGATGAGGCAGCTGCCATGACGGGAAAGCTACCCCGGAGAAGCAAAGCCGATCCTGGAGAGGGCACCCGAGTGCGACGTGGAACCACTGCTTCCTACACAGGGAAGCATTGGCAGCGAAGGACATGGCGCCTGAGCTCCACGCCACTCTCCAGGATGTGATCAAGTGTGTCAACTATATCAAAAAAAGAGTTCCACGAAAAGCAGGCGTTTCCAGGCCTTCTGCAGGGATATGGGGAGGGAGCACCAGCAGATTCTTTACCAAGCAGAAGTCCACTGTCTTTCCAGGGGTAAAGTGTTGGGTCGCCTTTTATGAGCTTCCTTTGCTGCATTTCTTTCGGAAAACAAGTCATCTCTGCCAAACATTCCGATTGTGAGGTATGGCTCGCGCAAGTTCCCCCAAGCAGCAGGGTATGTTCTTGCGACTACTTCCCCGGAGGAGAACAGGAGACTGGATACGGGACGCCTTTCGGGTGGAGATGGGAAGCATCACGTTGCCAAGCAACGAAGAGGATCTGATGGTGGCGCTGTCATTTGATCGTGGACTGAGCATGTGCTTCCCGGAAATGACACGGCCAATGTCCTGGTGCAGCGTAATGGGAGAGTATCCTGCTCTCTCCTGTCATGAAAACAGAATCATGCTACTGTTCAGCACTACCCGTCTGTGTGAAAGTGGCTTCTCTGCTATGGCCGTGCTGAAAACTAAAAGCAGAAACAAACTGGACAGGCAGCATGACCTCCGAGTGTCCCTGTCAACCAAACTTCAATAAACGTATCAAACTAAAGAACAAGGCAGTTAACCCACCGTTCCTGGGCCGTCTTTGTAAATAAAATTGTGTTCTTAACTGACTTGCCTAGTTAAATAAAGGTAAAAAAAGAAAGAATAATTAAAAAGAAACACCCCCAGCTTTCCCACTGATAGGCTATGCACGCACGCACGCACACACACACACACACAAAATAACAAGTTAATGAGTTATTGTTCACTATGTTAATTATTATTGTTAATTCATTCTGATATTCATATTACATTTTATTGAACTGGTTAAAAACGTTACACCTTCAGAAAAACTTTTCAAGGTTGTGAAACTATAAACATTTGCATTTGGTGATTTAAGAATTCCTAATGATTGTTGTTTTTTCTATTTTAAACACTGATGTGTGTTACTGTTCATTAACATTATTGGACTGGTATGTGTTACTGTTCATTAACATTATTGGACTGGTATGTGTTACTCTAACATTATTGGACTGCTATGTGTTACTGTTCATTAACATTATTGGACTGGTATGTGTTACTCTAACATTATTGGACTGGTATGTGTTACTGTTCATTAACGTTATTGGACTGGTATGTGTTACTCTAACATTATTGGACAGGTATGTGTTACTGTTCATTAACATTATTGGACTGGTATGTGTTACTGTTCATTAACATTATTGGACTGGTATGTGTTACTGTTCATTAATATTATTGGACTGGTATGTGTTACTCTAACATTATTGGACTGGTATGTGTTACTGTTCATTAACATTATTGGACTGGTATGTGTTACTGTTCATTAACATTATTGGACTGGTATGTGTTACTGTTCATTAACATTATTGGACTGGTATGTGTTACTGTTCATTAACATTATTGGACTGGTATGTGTTACTGTTCATTAACATTATTGGACTGGTATGTGTTACTGTTCATTAACATTATTGGACTGGTATGTGTTACTGTTCATTAACATTATTGGACTGGTGTGTGTTACTGTTCATTAACATTATTGGACTGGTATGTGTTACTCTAACATTATTGGACTGGTATGTGTTACTGTTCATTAACATTATTGGACTGGTATGTGTTACTGTTCATTAACATTATTGGACTGGTATGTGTCACTCTAACATTATTGGACTGGTATGTGTTACTGTTCATTAACATTATTGGACTGGTATGTGTTACTGTTCATTAATATTATTGGACTGGTATGTGTTACTCTAACATTATTGGACTGGTATGTGTTACTGTTCATTAACATTATTGGACTGGTATGTGTTACTGTTCATTAACATTATTGGACTGGTATGTGTTACTGTTCATTAACATTATTGGACTGGTATGTGTTACTGTTCATTAACATTATTGGACTAGTATGTGTTACTGTTCATTAACATTATTGGACTAGTATGTGTTACTGTTCATTAACATTATTGGACTGGTATGTGTTACTGTTCATTAACATTATTGGACTGGTATGTGTTACTGTTCATTAACATTATTGGACTGGTATGTGTTACTGTTCATTAACATTATTGGACTGGTATGTGTTACTGTTCATTAACATTATTGGACTGGTATGTGTTACTGTTCATTAACATTATTGGACTGGTATGTGTTACTGTTCATTAACATTATTGGACTGGTATGTGTTACTGTTCATTAACATTATTGGACTGGTATGTGTTACTGTTCATTAACATTATTGGACAGGTATGTGTTACTGTTCATTAACATTATTGGACTGGTATGTGTTACTGTTCATTAACATTATTGGACTGGTATGTGTTACTGTTCATTAACATTATTGGACAGGTATGTGTTACTGTTCATTAACATTATTGGACTGGTATGTGTTACTGTTCATTAACATTATTGGACTGGTATGTGTTACTGTTCATTAACATTATTGGACTGGTATGTGTTACTGTTCATTAACATTATTGGACAGGTATGTGTTACTGTTCATTAACATTATTGGACAGGTATGTGTTACTGTTCATTAACATTATTGGACTGGTATGTGTTACTGTTCATTAACATTATTGGACTGGTTATGATGTCATGAGTCTGATCATTTCTTACACCCCACTACTGAACTGGTCGCCTAATTAAATGGCTTATTCTCGACATTTGAGGTCAATTGTGCGCCTCCCTATGGGACTCCCAATCACGGCCGGATGTGATGCAGCCTGAATTCGAACCAGGTATTGTAGTGATGCCTCTTGCACTGAGATGCAGTGCCTTAGACTTCCACGCCACTCCGGAGCCCCACACTCGGGGGTGTGCCAAGCTTGTCGCATCATACCCAAAAAGACTTGAGACTGTAATCGCTGCCAAAGGTCCTTCAACAAAGTCCTGAGATAAGGGTCTGAAAACCTAAATATCACATTTTAAATACATTTTGCTTTGTCATTATGGGGTGTTGTGTGTAGATTGATGAGGGGGAGGAAAAAATGATTGAATCAATTTTAGAATAAGGCTGTAAAGTAACAAAATGTGGAAAAAGTCAAGGGGTCTGAATACTTTCCAATGCACTGTATACATTTTTAAAAAGCAACGGTAAACTGTTGTGAACACAACCTGGATTAAAGCAGGAACCTGTGGAGAAAACAACAAGGATTAAAAACCTAGAATCAGCTTCAAAGCCAAAAGGACTCCGTGCTGCTGATACACAGACCCCCGTTAGCAAACTCAGAGTGTGTATGATAACTTCACAACACAAGTGTGGCCAGGCCTCAACTATCTCTCTAATGGGTTGTGTTTGAGCTGTGTCTGCTGTGTGATGTCAACACGAGTGCTCTCTGACCCACAACACACTGGTGTTTACATCCTTGTTTAGTACTGGTATACACTGCTGGTACACATCGATACATTTACCAGGTAGGCTAGTTGAGAACAAGTTCTCATTTACAACTGCGACCTGGCCAAGATAAAGCAAAGCAGTGCGACACAAACAACAACACAGAGTTACACATTGAAAAAACAAGCATACAGTCAATAACACACAATAGAAAAAAAGAATGTCTATATACAGTGTGTGCAAATGGCGTGAGGAGGTAAGGCAATAAATAGGCCATATTAGCGAAGTAATTACAATTTAGCAAATTAACACTGGAGTGATAGATGTGCAGATGATGATGTGCAAGTAGAAATACTGGTGTGCAAAAGAGAAGAAACGTAATTAAAAACAATATGGGGATGAGGTAGGTAGATTGGGTGGGCTATTTACAGATGGGCTATGTACAGCTGCAGTGATCGGTTAGCTGCTCAGATAGCTGATGTTTAAAGTTAGTGAGGGAAATGTTTGCAATTCATTCCAGTCATTGGTAGCAGAGAACTGGAAGGAAAGGCGGCCAAAGGGGGTGTTGGCTTTGGGGATGACCAGTGAAATATACCTGCTGGAGCGCGTGCTACAGGTGGGTGTTGTTATCGTGACCAGTGAGCTGAGATAAGGCAGAGCTTTACCTAGCATAGACCTATAGATTACCTGGAGCCAGTGGGCCTGGCGACAAAAATGTAGCGAGGGCCAGCCGACTAGAGCATACAGGTCGCAGTGGTGGGTGGTATATGGGGCTTTGGTGACAAAATGGATGGCACTGTGATAGACTGCATCCAGTTTGCTGAGTAGAGTGTTGGAGGCTATTTTGTGAATGACATTGCCGAAGACGAGGATCGGTAGGATAGTCAGTTTTACAAGGGTATGTTTGACGGTGTAAGTGAAGGAGGCTTTGTTGCGAAATAGGAAGCCGATTCTAGATTTGATTTTGGAATGACTAATATGAGTCTGGAAGGAGAGTTTAAAGTCTAGCCAAACACCTAGGTATTTGTAGTTGTCCACATATTCTAAGTCAGAACCATCCAGAGTAGTGATGTTTGTCGGGCGGGCGGGTGCGGGCAGCGAACGGTTGACAAGCATGCATTTGGTTTTACTAGTGTTTAAGAGCAGCTGGAGGCCACGGAAGAAGGGTTGTATGGCATTGAAGCTCGTTTGGAGGTTAGTTAACACAGTGTCCAAAGAAGGGCCATATGTATACAGAATGGTGTCGTCTGCGTAGAGGTGGATCAGGGAATCACCTGCAGCAAGAGCGACATTGTTGATATATACAGAGAAAAGAGTCGGCCCGAGAATCTAACCCTGTGGTACCCCCATAGAGACTGCCAGAGGTCCCGACAACAGGCCCTCCGATTTGACACACTGAACTCTGTCTGAGATACATAGGATATTACCTGTTCACTTCTCAAAGTTAAAGGAGGCATGTTAGTGAAAAGGTTTAACGGAATACTTGAAGATATGGAAGATATACATGTTTTCTGTTGGTTATGAAGTAGTTTGTCAAATCTCTGACTCTCTACTGTGCACTCTGAAGCTGTCCAGGAATGTGGCATTTTTTTAAATCTCCCTCATCATCCCCGACTCTCTCTCCCTCTCTTGTTCTCTCTATTTCTCCTGCTCGCTTTCTGAAATTGAGAGACGGCATGGCAATATTTTTCCTGATATCTGTCTTTTTTTGTGGCGTCGGCTTGAGGTGGAGTGTTTATATCTTCTTTAGGGTTTACCTTGGCTCTCTTTCTGCTACAGAGCAGGAAGAAACTCATCTGATTTCATTCCCTGCTGAAAATGACTTTCTGCCCGAGAGGGAAATGAGAGATAAGAGGAGGATGAGAAGGGGGAGGAGGAGAGATGAGAGGGGGATGTGGGTGAAAGGGGGTAAGAGTTGGTAAGAGAGTGACAGGAGGAGAGTGAGGGGTGAGACAAGGGTGAAAGAGATAAGAGTGGGTGAGAGGAGAAGAGGGAGATGAGAGGTGGAGAGAAAGACATGAGAGGAAGGAAGAAGGGGAAGATGGTTTACAGAGAGGTCGAGGACAGCTTAGAGCAAATGCAACCCACATACTAAACAGATACAAAATTACAACCCACGTACAAAACAGATACAAAAAATGAAACCCACATTCATACAACCCACATATAAAGCAGATAGAAATATACACATTCAACTACCCAGACATAAAAGGTGCATTTCTCAATTCCATACTTTCGAGTAGCATAAATATACATTTCATAAGGCACAACACAGATGATGAGAGAAAGCAGGGGATGGGAACAGAAGAAGAGAAATCCCACGTGTAGTTCATAGAGTAATAATGAGAGCCTGGGATAATGGAGGAGAAGCGAGGGATGAGAGAGAGAGAGAGAGAGAGAGAGAGAGAGGGGAAAGCCGAGCCTTTATCTGCCTATTACAGGCCTGAGTGAAAAGCCTTGGCTGTTTAACCAACTGCACCATATTCCGTATCTCTCCTCTTTCACTATCCCTCTCTCCTTATTTACGATCCCTCGCTCCCTACTACTTCCTCTTTCGCCCTCCCACTTTATTTTCCTCACAATCCCCGTCTCTCACTCTCTGTATCACTATCCCTCTCTCACTCTCAAAATCTTTTGCTTGCTCCTTTAACCCACCTCAATCTTACATCTTTAGTCTCTATTCGCTACAGCCCTGACCTTTAAGTGTTAATAACCCTGATAGAATATTTATCTCCATCTCTCTCTACCCTTTCTCCCTCCCACTCACTGCATCTTCGATTTGTTTTAATATAAAACCAAAACACATTAAAAACGTCCCAATTGTCTCAGATTATTTTTCGGACCGGTGGTTGCCGTAGCAACGCTATCCTCGGAATGTCATGAGCGAGGCGTTCTCCGTCTGATAAACGAGTGGAGAGGTGGAGAGTGACAGATGCTAAACAAACTAATGCTCGATAAAGGACTATGAAGGAAAATGTTCTGATCGGAGGAGAGAGCAAAAGACTGGGAGAGGGGACTGGGAGAGGGGACTGGGAGAGGGGACTGGGAGAGGGGACTGGGAGAGGGGACTGGGAGAGGGGACTGGGAGAGGGGACTGGGAGAGGGGACTGGGAGAGGGGACTGGGAGAGGGTGGAAGCATGCGTGCATGCTCATATTTTTGTGTGCGTCAGCTGACGCAATGTGGGTTAAAGTGTGAGTGACAGCTGTCGGGAGCCAAGGATGCCACTATAGGGAGGGACAATCGAATCTGTTACCCTTTATCCTATAACCAATACACACACGCACACACACACACACACACACGCACACACACACACACACACACACACACACACACACTTCCCTTTAACACACGACCATCCCTTCTTGTCCAGTCATTGTCCTTCTGTAAGTGCCAGGTTGATTGTCTGATTGATGCCCCCTGGGTGCAGTAACGGTAGTCTGTGGATTGGCACAGATGGCATCGAGTTGGCAGGTACAGCTAAGATGAGGGTGGCCATGGACAAGAGGAGGGGAGGAGGGGGTTGGCAAAGTGACAATGTCATATGATCCGTTATTTAGCTTAAATCCACCGCGACACTACTTATACAGTTCTGCTCTATTCATTCTTCCCATGTATCCTGCAGTTTTGTACGCATTATAGACCCTCCCTATGGAGACTCAGGGACACATACTGTATCCAAAAAGACTATGGGGTCAGGATGGATAATGGTGTGCGTTTGTATGTGTGTGTGTGTGTGTGTGTATATATGTGTGTGTGTGTGTGTGTGTGTGTGTGTGTGTGTGGAGAGGGGGGGTACAACCATTAGTGTGTGAAGAAGAGATGAGTGTGTTAATCAGATCCAACCCTCTCTTGGCTGGCCCTGTCTTGGCTGACCGTCCATCTGGCAGGAAACCCTCTGCTTGCCAACCCCAGTCACCTTGGCCCTCCAGTTGGCCACCAGAGCACCGAGACCTGGGTTGGACTTGAAGGCTCTAACACACGCACGCTCACTCACTCACGCACTCACGCACGCACACACCCCAACTCTCCCTTTCAGAATTTTCCTCTCTTTTTTGCTCAGACACCCAAAAACACATTGGTCAGGATAATCATTAAAGCTTTGGTCCATCATGGTAGCCAATGGGCTGTAAAACTTAGGACTAATTTGACACCAAAGTTGTTTATCTCTGGTCCTCTTCTCACAGTGAGTGTCTTGCTGAGACAGATTGTCTGTGCATTACTTGCTATTGGAGGAGGTCTTTATTGAGTCGATTTCACAAATGAATTGGCAATTTAGTGGCTGAGAGCAGCTCTCGTGGCTTTTAATGGTGCTGTTTAGCCCCTTTACCCAGTCTAAGTGGTGTCAATACACTGAGTGTACAAAACATTAGGAACACCTTCCTAATATTGAGTTGCACCCACTTTTGCCCTCAGAACAGCCTCAATTCGTCAGGGCATAGACTCTACAAGGTGTTGAAAGCGTTCCACAGGGATGCTGGCCCATGATGACTCCATTGCTTCCCACTGTTGTGTCAAGTTGGATAGATGTCCTTTGGGTTGTGGACCATTCTTGAAACACGCGGGAAACTGTTGAGCTTGAAAAACCCAGCAGCGTTGCAGTTCTTGACACAAACCGGAGCACCTACTACCATATCTCGTTTATAAGGCCCTTACATTTTATGTCTTGCACATTCACTCTCTGAAAAGCACAAATATGGCACAATTGTCTCGAGGCTTAAAAATATTTATTTAACCTCTCTCCTCCCATTCCTATACACTGATTGAAGTGGATTTAACATCAATAAGGGATCACAGCTTTCACCTGGATTCACCTGGTCAGTCTATGTCATGGAAGAGCAGTTTTTTTTATCAGGTTTTGCACATTCAGTGTATGTTTCTCCGCATCTGTCACACACACGTAAGCACAGGGAGACGCACACACACAAACACGCACACCCTTTCTTGCACACACACACACACACACACACACACACACACACACACACACACACACACACACACACACACACACACACACACACACACACACACACACACACACTTTATTTATGCTCTCTCATCCAAGGCTAAGGGTAGGTAACAACACATCCGCCACACTGATCCTCAACACTGGGGGCCCCTCAGGGGTGCGTGCTCAGTCCCCTCCTGTACTCCCTGTTCATTCATGACTGCATGGCCAGGCACGACTCCAACACCATCATTAAGTTTGCAGATGACACAACAGCGGTAGGCCTGATCACCGACAACGACGAGACAGCTTTTTGGGAGGAGGTCAGAGATCTGACCGTGTGGTGCAAGGACAACAACCTCTCCCTCAATGTGATCAAGACAAAGGAGATGATTGTGGACTACAGGAAAAGGAGAACCGAGCACGCACCCATTCTCATCGACGGGGCTGTAGTTGTGCAGGTTGAGAGCTTCTAGTTCCTTGGCGTCCACATCACCAACAAACATGATCCAAGCATATCAAGACAGTCGTGAAGAGGACACAACAAAACATATTCCCCCTCAGGAGACTGAAAAGATTTGTCATGGGTCCTCTGATCCTCAAAAGGTTCTACAGTTGCACCATCGAGAGCATCCTGACGGGTTGCATCACTGCTCAGCCTCCGACCACAATATACTACAGAGGGTAGTGCGTTACGGCCCAGTACTGGGGCCAATCTTCCTGCCATCCATGACTTCTGTCACAGGCGATGTCACAGGAAGGCCCTAAAAATAATTAAAGACTCCAGCCACCCTAGCCATCGACGGTTCTCTCTGCTACCGCACGCCAAGCGGTACTAGAGCGCCAAGTATAGGTCTAAGAGGCTTCTAAACAGCTTCTAACCCCAAGCCATAAGACTCCTGAACATCTAATCAAATGGCTACCCAGACTATTTGCATTGCCCCCCACCCCTCTTTTACGCCGCTGCTACTCTCTGTTATTATTTATGCATAGTCACTTTAATAACTCTACCTACATGTACATATCACCTCAATTACCTCGACTAACCGGTGTCCCCGCAGATTGACTATGTACCGGTTCCCCCCTGTATATAGCCTCGCTATTGTTATTTTACTGCTGCTCATTAATTATTTGGAACTTTTATTTGTAACTTTTTTGTTGTATTTTTCTTAAAACTGCATTGTTGGTTAAGGGCTTGTAAGTAAGCATTTCACTGTAAGGTCTACACCTGTTCTATTCAGCGCATGTGACAAATACATTTTGATTTGAATATTCAGTATGAGAAAACTGAAAAACATATATTTCTTCTCCCATTTGCGGCATTAACAACTGAGGACTAAAATACACCCTGCTGAAGCCTCTATAGGTTATACTGATTGACCTGGGACATGTACCCACAGGTGTGCTCTCTGACCCCAGCCACGGTGACTTGAGGGAGCATAGTGCAGGGAGAGACGACCCTTGGGCTAAGGTAAAGGTCAGAGGTCACAGCGATCACACCTTGGCCTGCACGCTAAAAATAGCATTAGGTTGTACCGACGACTGACAATTAGATAGGTACAAACTCTAAAGCAGTTAATTGGGTCTTATTGGGTTTAATAATGCAGTTCCCTCAAGGGTTGTGTCTCTGAAGCACAACTAACCCTCTAACCTCTCCTCTCCAAGAGGCTCGGGACCATTCAAGGCTTAAAAGCACCCCTATTACCATTTAATAGCTAAAGCCATTCCCAACTACTCTCCGCAGGAAGCACATTACCCCAGTGCTTTAAAGTTCCATTAGGAAAAAAAGGTTAAGAGTGCAATGCCCTAACTCCTCCCCTCGGAAACGCTGCTCACCGCTCTCGGTTCCACTGCTTTTATGGATAATATTCCCCCAGAGAGATAAAAAAAGAAAGAAGAAAAAAAAACGTGATTTTATGTCCTCTCGTTGTTGGACTGGAGCCAGGGTGTAGGAGAATGATTTGATAGTAAAGATGGTTGTCAAACAGGACAAACCTCACTGCCAACTGCCCTGTTAGAGGGGAGTGTTCTGACCCCAAATTAATAGCTGCTCAGTTGTACAGTCTGTGTGTGTATGCATGCATGCTTCAACTTGTGTGCCTATGTATGTTTCTGTCTGTCACAGTAGCCACCATCCAGGCATTGCCTTGTGTGTGTGTGTGTGTGTGTGTGTGCTTGCCAGTCCCCTCAGGCTTAGTGTTGTCCCCTCCCATTGTGTGTGTGTCGAGGCGTGGCATGGTTACTGGCAGGGGAGACGTTAATCCACCCCCGGTCTCCACAGACACCATCGCCACGGTTACCTGGCTCCATGGGAAGCAGAGTAGGCCCGGAGTTGTGTTGGAGAGTCATAATGAGTGCATCTGATTCCAATACCTTTGGTCTGACAGGTCAGCTCAATGTCAATAAGTGAGATCAAATACCCATTAGCAGGCTATATAGTGGGAATACCATTTATTTTTTACAATTGGTCTGACTAGCATTTCTATCAAAGCCTATTGTCTTGTATCGTTAACAGCCCACCAGTAGGTTTGGTAACTTAGTAATCAAGTACACTTCTCTCCTCCTGTCCCTCTGTCTGTTTGGTAGAAGGGAAGTCATCACTCTTCCCCCAACAGAAAAACCCTTGAATGAGTAGGTGTTCAAAACGTTTGACTGGTACTGTCTGTGTTTTGTGTGTGTGTGATGTGTATATATATATATATATATATATATATATATATATATATACACACATATTCACACATACACACACACACACACACACACATATTAAAGGCCGACCAATTAATCGGCATGGCTGATTTCAAGTTTTCATAACAATCGGTAATCGGGATTTTTGGATTATGTAATCGGCATTTTTGGATAATTTTTGGATTATGGACGATTACATTGCATTCCACGAGGAAACTGCTTGGCAGGCTGACCACTTGTTACGCGAGTGCAGCAAGGAGCCGAGGTAAGTTACTAGCTGGCATTAAACTTATCTTGTATAAAACAATCACAATTCACATAATCACTAGTTAACTACATGGTTAATGATATTACTAGGGTAACTAGGTTGTCCTGCGTTGCATATAATCAATGCGGTGCCTGTTAATTTATCATCGATTCACAGCCTACTTCGCTAAACGGGTGATGATTTAACTAAAGCGCATTCGCGAAAAAAAGCACTATCGTTGCACGAATGTACCTAACCATTAACATCAATGCCTTTCTTAAAATCAATACACAGAAGTACATTTTTTTAAACCTGCATATTTAGCTAAAATAAATTCATGCTAGCAGGCAATATTAACTAGGGAAATTGTGTCACTTCTCTTGCGTTCATTGCATGCAGAGTCTGGGTATATGCAACAGTTTGGAATTTTACATAACTACATAATTATGACATTACATTGAAGGTTGTGCAATATAACAGCAATATTTAGACTTAGGGTTGCCACCTGTTAGATAAAATATGTAACGGTTCCATATTTCACTGAAAGAATGAACGTTTTGTTTTCGATGATATGATAGTGTAGGTTGAATGATGAATGATAGTTTTCGGATTTGACCATATTAATGACCAAAGGCTCGTATTTCTGTGTTTATTATATTATAATAAAGTCTATGATTTGATATTTGATAGAGCAGTCTGACTGAGCGGTGGTAGGCAGCAGAAGGCTCGTAAGCAATCATTCAAACTTTGCTGTGTGTGCCAGCAGCTCTTAGCAATGATGTTTATGACTTCAAGCCTATCAACTCCTGAGATTAGGCTGGCAATACTAAAGTGCCTATTAGAACATCCAATAGTCAAAGGTATATGAAATACAAATGGTATAGAGATAAATAGTCAACGCGCCATAATTCCTATAATAACTGCAACCTAATATTTCTTTACTGGGAATATTGAAGAACTGGGAATATTAAACCACCAGCTTTTATATGTTCTGAGCAAGGAACATAAACGTTAACTTTTTTACATGGCACATATTGCACTTTTACTTTCTTCTCCAACACTGTGTTTCTGCATTATTTAAACCAAATTGAGCATGTTTCCTTATTTATTTGAGACTAAATAGATTTTATTTATGTATTATTTTAAGTAAAAAAATAAGTGTTCATTGTTCATTCAGTATTGTTGTAATTGTAATATAATATATATGTAACTGTACTGTGTGTGTGTGTGTGTGTGTGTGTGTGTGTGTGTGAGTGTGTGTGTGTGTGTGTGTGTGTGTATTACATATGTATATATATGTATACATGCACACACACAGTACCAGTTAAATGTTTGGACACACCTACTCAATCCAGGGTTTTCCTGATGAAAACTTAAATTAGCCACCCTTGCCTTGATGACAGCTTTGCACACTCTTGGCATTCTCTCAACCAGCTTCATGTGGTAGTCACCTGGAATGCATTTCAATTAACAGGTGTGCCTTGTTAAAAGTAAATTTGTGGAATGTCTTACCTTCTTAACCTTTTCAAACGTACCAACACACGAGTGTGATCGTTCAACAGTGGTCCCTGTAGCTTACAATCAAAGCGCTGTGATTAGAATGCGTATTTAGAATGTCCAGGTTCGATTGACGCAACAATCAGCATTTGAGCTGGCCACACTGTTTGGACAAACACAGTCCTTACAAAGTTATGTCCAGAATGTGAGCCGTTTATTTTTGGATGCAATGTTCAGACATTCACAGAAGTAGCTACAGCATAACACAATCTTCCAAATCGGAAAAATGTAGGCTACATTTGTCCTAGCGCTAACTGAGGAAAGATTGACATAACACAAGCGATCATATTTGCATAACTCTCGGCTGACATAAACTACAATATGAATTAGAAAATTGCAATAAATATTTATAATTAATCACATCACGGGTGAGCTCACCATTGATCAAAATAATTGAGTAAAACACTTTCTAGAAATCTAAAGTAATCCGACGATGGGTAGTTTGTGGCAGATTACGTGACACCCAGAATGCATTGTATAATGTCAACAAACATGGCACTACACATAGCTGGCAAATAGCTTAGCTCATTATAATCAGTACAACCTTCAAAAAAGTATTTTACACACATGATAGGTGTCCATTACAATATAGGCAATAAGAGGAATGCATCATTTGTCACCACTAACTGAAAACGTGAATAACACTGCAAATACATTAAGCTCCATATATACATACACTGTAAAGTCCATGGAGAATAAGAGTGACTCCTACCAGCTGCCCACTGCACTGAGGCTAGGTAACACTGTCACCACCGATAAATCCACAATAATCGAGAATTTCAATAAGCATTTCTCTACGGCTGGCCATGCTTTCCTCCTCGCTACTCCAACCCCGGCCAACAGCTCCGCACCCCCCGCAGCTACTTACCCAAGACTCCCCAGCTTCTCCTTCACCCAAATCCAGATAGCAAATGTTCTGAAAGAGCTGCAAAACCTGGAACCGTACAAATCAGCTGGGCTATACAATCTGGACCCTCTCTTACTAAAATTATCCGCCGACATTGTTGCAACCTATTACCATTATTACCAGTCGGTTCAACCTCTCTTTCGTATCGTCCGAGATCCCTAAAGATTGGAATGCTGCCGCGGTCATCCCCCTCTCCAAACTGTTATAGACCTATATCCATCCTGCCCTGCCTTTCTAAAGTCTTTGAAAGCCAAGTAAATAAACAGATCACTGACCATTTCGAATCCCACCGTACCTGTGCAATCCGTTTTCCTGAAGCTGGTCACGGGTGCACCTCAGCCACGCTCAAGGTACTAACCGATATCATAACCGCTATCGATAAAAGACAGTACTGTGCAGCCGTCTTCATCGACCTGGACAAAGCTTTCGACTCTGTCAATCACCGTATTCTTATCGGCAGACTGAACAGCCTTGGTTTCTCAAATTACTGCCTCGCCTGGTTCACCAACTACTTCTCAGACAGAGTTCAGTGTGTCAAATTGGAGGGCCTGTTATCGGAACCTCTGGCAGTCTCTATGGGGGTTCCACAGGGTTCAATTCTCGGGCCGACTCTTTTCTCTGTATATATCAACGATTTCGCTCTTGCTGTGGGTGATTCCCTGATCCACATCTATGCAGACAACACTATTCTGTATACATCTGGCCCTTCTTTGGACACTGTTTTAACTAACCTCCAAAGGAGCTTCAATGCCATAAAACACTCCTTCCGTGGCCTCAAACTGCTCTTAAATGCTAGTAAAACTAAATGCATGCTTTTCAACTGTTTACTGCCCGCACCCACCTGCCCGACTAGCATCACTACTCCTGACGGTTCTGACTTAGAATATGTGGACAACTACAAATACCTAGGTGTCTGGCTAGACTGTCAACTCTCCTTCCAGACTCATATTAAACATCTCCAATCCAAAATTAAATCTAGAATCGGCTTCCTATTTCACAACAAAGCCTCCTTCACTCACGCCGCCAAACATACCTTCGTAAAACTGACTATCCTACCGATCCTCGACTTCAGCGATGTCATTTACAAAATAGCTTCCAATACTCTACTCAGCAAACTGGAGCAGTCTATCACAGTGCCATCCGTTTTGTCACCAAAGCCCCTTATACCACCCACCACTGCGACCTGTATGCTCAAGTCGACTGGCCCTCGCTACATATTCGTCGCCAGACCCACTGGCTCCAGGTCATCTATAGGTCTATGCTAGGTAAAGCTCCGACTTATCTCAGCTCACTGTTCACGATAACAACACCCACCTGTAGCACGCGCTCCAGCAGGTATATTTCACTGGTCATCCCCAAAGCCAACACCCCCTTTGGCCGCCTTCCCTTACAGTTCTCTACTGCCACTGACTGGAACAATTTGCAAAAATCGCTGAAGCTGGAGACTTATATTTCCCTCACTAACTTTAAACATCAGCTATCTGAGCAGCTAACCGATCGCTGCAGCTGTACATAGCCCATCTGTAAATAACCCATCCAATCTACCTACCTCATTCCCATATTGTTTTTATTTACTTTTCTGCTGTTTTGCACACCAGTATTTCTACTTGCACATCATCATCTGCTCATCTATCACTCCAGTGTTAATTTGCTAAATTGTAATTACTCCGCTACTATGGCCTATTTATTGCCTTACCTCCTCACGCCATTCGCAACACACTGTATATATTTCTTTTTTTCTATTGTGTTATTGACTGTACGCTTGTTTATTCCATGTGCTCACTCTGTGTTGTTGTTTGTGCCTTACTGCTTTGCTTTATCTTGGCCAGGTCGCAGATGTAAATGAGAACTTGTTCTCAATTGGCCTAAATGGTTAAAAAAGGGTAAAATATATGTACATACCTTATGCCCCTGTAGTAGAAACAACAACACGATATACGGAAAATAAGGAACTTGCTTTGATAGGAATGTACACATGTCCAAAGTTAATATTTGTAAGGAAAACAACAGGGAAGGAAGGCAAAGCGAGCGCCAGCAAGAATATGTTCAAATTCTGGCAAGACAGCTGAAATATATGCACACTTGAGCTGCACAAACATGAGTGATGTGCGGTGGATTCTCCTGAAAGAGAGACGTTCATCCAGCTCAGTAAAGCCTCAAACATAAATTGTCCGCAAATGCTGAATGTGAATTAATGAGGAGGTGGAAGACACCACAATTCAAACTGTTGTTAAAAAATACAACTTGTTAGAAAATAAACAACTCACGCTGGGGCGACCGTTAGAGGCATTTGGAACTCATATGAAAAGGTTAATGCATTTGAGCCAATCAATTGTGTTGTGACAAGGTAGGTGTGGTATACAGAATATAGCGCTATTTGGGAAAAGGCCATGGCCATATTATGGCAAGAACAGCTCAAACAAGCAAAGAGAAATGGCAGTCCATCATTACTTTAAGACATGAAAGTCAGTAAATCCGGAAAATGTCAAGAACTTTGAAAGTATCTTCAAGGTAGTCGCAAAAACCATCAACAGTTTGATGAAACTGGTTCTCATGACGACCGCCACGGGAAAGGAAGACCCAGAGTTACCTCTGCTGCAGAGGATGAGTTCATTACAGGTACCAGCCTCAGAAATTGCAGCCCAAATAAATGCTTCACAGAGTTCAAGAAACAGACACATCTCAGCATCAACTGTTCAGAGGAGACTGAATCAGGCATTCATGTACAAATTGATTGTGTCGTCTGTGGACCTATTGGGGCGGTAAGCAAATTGGAGTGGGTCTAGGGTGTCAGGTAGGGTGGAGGTGATATGGTCCTTGACTCGTCTCTCAAAGCGCTTCATGATGACGAAAGTGTCACGCCCTGGTCTAAGTATTTTGTGTTTTTCTTCATGTATTGGGTCAGGCCAGGGTGTGGCATGGAGTTTTTGTATTGTGGTGTGTTTTGTCTTGGGGTTTTGGTGTGTATGTATTTAGGATTGTAGCTAGTGGGGTTATCTAGCAAAGTCTATGGCTGTCTGGAGTGGTTCTCAATCAGAAGCTTATCGTTGTCTCTGATTGGGAACCATATTTAGGCAGCCATATTCTTTGGTTGTATTGTGGGTGATTGTCCTGAGTGTCTTGACGTCCTTATTATGTGTTAGTTTGCACCAGTTTAGGCTGTTTCGGTTTTTATTACTTTTATTGTTTTGTAGAGTTTGTGTTTTGGATTCGTGTTACGTTGGATCACATGGATCATGGATCACAATATACACGCTGCAGTTTGGTCCGACTCTCCTTCACCTTATGAAAACCGTGACAGAATCACCCACCGTAAACGGACCAAGCAGCGTGTCAACAGGCAGGAGCAGCCCAAAGAGGAGCTGCGTATTAAGGATTTCTGGACATGGGAGGAAATCCTTGACGGGAGAGGACCCTGGGCTAAACCAGGGGAGTGTAGCCGCCCAAAGGTGCAGCAGGAGAAGAGGAAACAGGAGCAGCCCAAAGAGGAGTACAGTATGGACTATACTTCTTGGGAGGAGATAGACAGGTGGGCGGTCGACCCAGGGAGAGTGCCGGAGCCCGACTGGGATTCGATGGAGCAGTGCGCAGAAGGTTACAGGAGAATGAGGTTGGCGAAGCAAGCACGACGGCGCGGACGGAAGCCCGGGAATCAGCCCCAAAAATGTCTTGGGGGGGAGGCTTACAGGGAGTATGGCAACGCCAGGTAGGAGACCTGCGCAAACTCCCTGTGCTTACCGGGGGGCTAGAGAGACCGGGCAGGCACCGTGTTATGCAGTGGTGCGCACGGTGTCCCCAGTGCGGGTGCATAGCCCAGTGCAGTATATATTCCAGCTCCGCGTATCGGCCGGGCTAGATTGAGCGTCAAGCCAAATGCCATGAAGCCGGCTCTACGCATCTGGTCCCCAGTGCGTCTCCTTGGGCCGGCTTACATGGCACCAGCCTTGCGCTCGGTGTCTCCGGTTCACCTACATAGCCCAGTACGGGCTATTCCACCTCGCCGCACTGGCAGGGCGACCGAAAGTATTCAACCAGGTAAGGTTGGGCAGGCTCGGTGCTCAAGAGCTCCAGTGCGCCTGCACGGTCCGGTCTATCCAGTACCACCTCCACACCCCAGCCCTCCGGTAGCAGCTCCCCGCACCAGGCTTCCTGTGCGTGTCCTCGGCCCAGTACCACCAGTGCCAGCACCACGCATCAGGCCTACAGTGCGCTTCGCCTCTCCTGCGCTGTCGGAGCCTTTCTCCTCTCCTGTGCTGCCGGAGTCTCCCGCCTGTCCGGCGCCGCTGTCGGAGCCTTTCTCCTCTCCTGCGCTGCCGGAGTCTCCCGCCTGTCCGGCGCCGCTGTCGGAGCCTTTCTCCTCTCCTGCGCTGCCGGAGTCTCCTGCCTGTCCGGCGCCGCTGCCGGAGTCTCCCGCCTGTCCGGCGCCGCTGCCGGAGTCTCCCGCCTGTCCGGCGCCGCTGCCGGAGTCTCCCGCCTGTCCGGCGCCAGAGCCCCTCAGCCCAGAGGCGCCAGAGCCAGTCTGCCCAGCGTCGCCAGTCAGCCCAGCGTCGCCAGTCTGCCCAGCGTCGCCAGTCTGTCAGGATCAGTTAGATCCACCAGTCAGCCAGGATCCACCAGTCTGCCAGGATCCGCCAGAAGTGCCAGTCAGCCAGGATCCGCCAGAAGTGCCAGTCGGCCAGGATCCGCCAGTCGGCCAGGATCCGCCAGTCGGCCAGGATCCGCCAGTCGGCCAGGATCCGCCAGTCGGCCAGGATCCGCCAGTCAGCCAGGATCTGCTGGAACCACCAGCAAGCCAGGATCTGGTAGATCCATCAACCTGCCTGAGCTTTCTCTCACTCCCGAGCTTTCTCTCACTCCCGAGCTTTCTCTCACTCCCGAGCTTCCTCTCACTCCCGAGCTTCCTCTCACTCCCGAGCTTCCTCTCACTCCCGAGCTTCCCCTCAGTCCCGAGCTGTCCTTCAGTCCCGATCCGCCACCATGGACAGACGCCCACCCGGACCCTCCCTATTGTTTTGAGGTGCGTTCGGGAGTCCGCACCTTAGGGGGGGTTCTGTCACGCCCTGGTCTAAGTATTTTGTGTTTTTCTTCATGTATTGGGTCAGGCCAGGGTGTGGCATGGAGTTTTTGTATTGTGGTGTGTTTTGTCTTGGGGTTTTGGTGTGTATGTATTTGGGATTGTAGCTGTGGGGTTATCTAGCAAAGTCTATGGCTGTCTGGAGTGGTTCTCAATCAGAGGCAGGTGCTTATCGTTGTCTCTGATTGGGAACCATATTTAGGCAGCCATATTCTTTGGTTGTATTGTGGGTGATTGTCCTGAGTGTCTTGACGTCCTTATTATGTGTTAGTTTGCACCAGTTTAGGCTGTTTCGGTTTTCATTACGTTTATTGTTTTGTAGAGTTTGTGTTTTGGATTCGTGTTATGTTGGATCACATGGATCATAATATACACGCTGCAGTTTGGTCCGACTCTCCTTCACCTTATGAGAACCGTGACAGGAAGTGAGTGCTATGGGGCGATAGTCCTTTAGCTCAGTTACCCTTGCTTTCTTGGGAACAGGAACAACGTAGGCCCTCTTGAAGCATGTTGGAATAGCAGACTGGGACAGGGAATGATTGAATATGTCCATAAACACACCAGCCAGCTGGTCTGAGCATGCTCTGAGGACGCGGCCGGGGATGCTGTCTGGGCCTGCAGCCTTGCGAGGGTTAACACATTTAAATGTTTTATTCACGTTGGCTGCAGTGAAGGAAAGCCTGCAGGTTTTGGTAGCGGGCCGTGTCAGTGGCACTGTATAGTCCTCAAAGCGAACAAAGAAGTTATTTAGTCTGTCTGGGAGCAAGACATCCTGGTCCACGACGGGGCTGGTTTTCCTTTTATAGTCCATGATTGACTGTAGACTCTGCCACATACCTCTCGTGTCTGAGCCCTTGAATTGCGACTCTACTTTGTCTCTATACATTTGTGGTTCCCACCATGAAGCATGGAGGAGGAGGTGTGATGGTGATTTATTTAGAATTCAAGGCACACTTAACCAGCATGGCTACCACAGCATTATGCAGCAATACGCCATCCCATCTGGTATGCACTTAGAGGGACTATCATTTGTTTTTCAACAGGACAATGACCCAACACACCTCCAGGCTGTGAAAGGGCTATTTGACCAAAAGGAGAGTGATGGAGTGCTGCATCAGATGAGTTGGACTGCACAGTGAAGGAAAAACAGCCAACAAGTGCTCAGCATATGAGGGAACTCATTCAAAACTGTTGGAAAAGCATTCCAGGTGAAGCTGGTTGAGAGAATGCCAAGAATGTGCAAAGCTGTCATCAAGGCAATGGGTGGCTAGGGTGGCTACTTTGAAGAATCCAAAATCTAAAATATATTTTGATTTGTTTAACACTTTTTTGGTTGCTACACGATTCCATATGTGCTATTTCCTAGTTTTGATTTCTTCGCTATTATTCTACAATGTATTCTATCATGTAAAATTAACAAAATCCCTTGAATGAGTATGTGTGTGTGCAAACTTTTGACCTGGTACTATATACAGTGTATATAGTATATACAGTGCCTTGCGAAAGTATTCGGCCCCCTTGAACTTTGCGACCTTTTGCCACATTTCAGGCTTCAAACATAAAGATATAAAACTGTATTTTTTTGTGATGAATCAACAACAAGTGGGACACAATCATGAAGTGGAACGACATTTATTGGATATTTCAAACTTTTTTTAACAAATCAAAAACTGAAAAATTGGGCGTGCAAAATTATTCAGCCCCTTTACTTTCAGTGCAGCAAACTCTCTCCAGAAGTTCAGTGAGGATCTCTGAATGATCCAATGTTGACTTAAATGACTAATGATGATAAATACAATCCACCTGTGTGTAATCAAGTCTCCGTATAAATGCACCTGCCCTGTGATAGTCTCAGAGGTCCGTTAAAAGCGCAGAGAGCATCATGAAGAACAAGGAACACACCAGGCAGGTCCGAGATACTGTTGTGAAGAAGTTTAAAGCCGGATTTGGATACAAAAAGATTTCCCAAGCTTTAAACATCCCAAGGAGCACTGTGCAAGCGATAATATTGAAATGGAAGGAGTATCAGACCACTGCAAATCTACCAAGACCTGGCCATCCCTCTAAACTTTCAGCTCATACAAGGAGAAGACTGATCAGAGATGCAGCCAAGAGGGCCATGATCACTCTGGATGAACTGCAGAGATCTACAGCTGAGGTGGGAGACTCTGTCCATAGGACAACAATCAGTCGTATACTGCACAAATCTGGCCTTTATGGAAGAGTGGCAAGAAGAAAGCCATTTCTTAAAGATATCCATAAAAAGTGTCGTTTAAAGTTTGCCACAAGCCACCTGGGAGACACACCAAACATGTGAAAGAAGGTGCTCTGGTCAGATGAAACCAAAATTGAACTTTTTGGCAACAATGCAAAACGTTATGTTTGGCGTAAAAGCAACACAGCCCATCACCCTGAACACACCATACCGACTGTCAAACATGGTGGTGGCAGCATCATGGTTTGGGCCTGCTTTTCTTCAGCAGGGACAGGGAAGATGGTTAAAATTGATGGGAAGATGGATGGAGCCAAATACAGGACCATTCTGGAAGAAAACCTGATGGAGTCTGCAAAAGACCTGAGAATGGGACAGAGATTTGTCTTCCAACAAGACAATGATCCAAAACATAAAGCAAAATCTACAATGGAATGGTTCAAAAATAAACATATCCAGGTGTTAGAATGGCTCAGTCAAAGTCCAGACCTGAATCCAATCGAGAATCTGTGGAAGGAACTGAAAACTGCTGTTCACAAATGCTCTCCATCCAACCTCACTGAGCTCGAGCTGTTTTGCAAGGAGGAATGGGAAAAACATTCAGTCTCTCGATGTGCAAAACTGATAGAGACATACCCCAAGCGACTTACAGCTGTAATCACAGCAAAAGGTGGCGCTACAAAGTATTAACTTAAGGGGGCTGAATAATTTTGCACGCCCAATTTTTCAGTTTTTGATTTGTTAAAAAAAGTTTGAAATATCCAATAAATGTCGTTCCACTTCATGATTGTGTCCCACTTGTTGTTGATTCATCACAAAAAAATACAGTTTTATATCTTTATGTTTGAAGCCTGAAATGTGGCAAAAGGTCGCAAAGTTCAAGGGGGCCGAATACTTTCGCAAGGCACTGTATATACTATATATATATACACAGTATCTTTTCCATTTGTATGAACTCCACAGGGTGTGATTCCGTTTGGCCTACAGTAGAATAGGGAGTGAGGGCTGGATCAGGATAAAGGGAGTGAGGGAGAGGATAAACGATAGAGGAATGAAAGACCATGGAGAGCCTCTCGGGAAGAGGAGCGATTGAACAGAATGAACGGGTGAAAAATGAAATCCACGGAGGTGAAATTTTATTCTGCATGTAATTGAAGAATAGCAGAGATAAACAGAGGGCATTTCAGTCCACATGCTGGAAGAATAAACCCCAGTGGCTTATGGGAAAATATGCGTCTGATGCAATGAGAAAGCCTCTAGTTCTTACAGAGAGAGAGACAGATACCAAGAGAGGCCCCAAAGCCCAATTGAAGAGTCCTATCGCTTTCAGAGCATGAATATTCATCACTGACCGACTCTCCTGGAAGCCTAATACACACACACACACACACACACACACACACACACAGTGAAGAGGAAATGGGTAAACAGCACACGTGCGCACACACACCAACTAACAGAAGCACACACCCTCCACACACAGTGGCTTTGTCAGAATATCGTTTTCTCAAGGTTTTGCTCAAAGCAAAGTAGCAAACTACTTTAAAAGAAGATTTAAAGAATGCTAAATACATTCTTATACATGGCCTTTTGGGAGGCAGCTTCCAAGTGAAGGAGAAGTTTACTCTATTGAGGGACAGGGGGCACAACTAGATAATCTAGAGTGAAGCTCGACTAAAATATGGCAATAGAAAATATGAGCAAACAGTAAAAACACATCTGCTGGCATAGACATACACACACACACACACACACACACACACACACACACACACACACACACACACACACACACACGCTATGGTCCTTAGGACACATTTACCGCAGGTGAGATATGAGGGCTGACATTTATAATACACCCACACACACACCGCCTGTTGAGTCGGCTGTAATCGTTTGTCACGGCAGAGTTATGGGCCGTGACATTTATAACCATCATAATAGGCAGAAGAGAGGTACTTCAATATTTGAAGAGGGAGAGATGTCTGAACATCGCATATCTACCTCAGGTCCCCTGGGACACATGATATTACAGTTTGATGAGACGCGGAAACACACACACACACACACACACACACACACACACACACACACACACACACACACACACACACACACACACACACACACACACACACACATGCGGTGTGGACTGAAATCCTGTCCGCTCTGTCTCAGAGCAGCTTATTGGCTCTGTTAGAATAACAGACCGTTTCATTACATTAAATCAACCGTCTCCCCTACCGTCTCCTCTATCACCAGAAAAAAACACGCTATCTAACGGTTAACCAAACACTTGTTACCGTCGCCGCCGCCCGGGACCCCAAGGTCACTCACAGACTAATTACGCCCACAGAAAACAAAAACACACACTCAGAGAAACTAAATGCAAACGTGATACAGCAACACAGAACGAAATGAGAGCAGTGAGATAGAGACAATGTGGTAAAGCTCAGTGGTCCAGACAGATTGACACAAACCAGAAGGTAGACCTGTACATGCATAAACTGCACAAACTAATGGATGTTCTACACTGAGTGTACAAAACATTAGGTCTTTCCATGACATAGACCAGGCGAATCCAGGTGAAAGCTATTATCCCTAATTGACGTCACCTGTTAAATCCACTTCAATCAGTGTAGATGAAGGGGAGGCGGCAGGATAAAAAAGGATTTTTAAGCCTTGAGACAATTGAGACATGGATTATGTGTGTCATTCAGAGGGTGAATGGGCAAGACAAAAGATTTAAGTGTCTTGGAACGGGGTATGGTAGTAGGTGCCAGGCGCACCGGTTTGTGTCAAGAACTGCAACGCTGCTGCTTTTTTCACGCTCAACAGTTTCCTGTGTCTACAATGGTCCACAACCCAAAAGACATCCAGCCAACAACAACAAAATTGTGGGTGGGAAGCATTGGAGTCATAGTGGGCCAGCATCCTTGTGGAACGCTTTCGACACCTTGTAGAGTCCATTCCTTAACAAATTGAGGCTGTTCTGAGGGCAAACAAATGTGTGGGTGGGGTTGCAACTTCATATTGGGAAGGTGTTCCTAATATTTTGTACACTCAGCATATAACCACTCTCATGGTTTTGTGCACACACACACACACACACACACACACACACACACACACACACACACACACACACACACACACACACACACACTAAACAGACTACCCCCAGAGCTCACAAATTAAGAGCAAGAGTACACAGGAATGCTGCAAAATTCCCAGGATGCATCTCGCTGACCCAGGAACCCAGAGGTGTCAAGAATCAACCAATCAGTGAAGTCAATGTGACCTCTATAACCATGAGGTCAAAGGGCAGTGAATCTTATAGGAATGGATGGCGACATTTACCCAGAAGACCTTGCGAAGGCGGGTCAGAGTGAGAGGAGGGCGTGACAGCATTTCACTAATTAGCGGTTGAGTGAGAAGACAGGGCCCAGACCCCTGGCTCTGACTAGCTCTGTAGTCTGGCTTTCCAGTGCTGGGTGAAGGCTGAGTGAAGGCTGGGTGAAGGCTGTTTGACTAGAAGTGTTGCAATGAAAGGGAAGATTAGCTTTGTTCTTATTACACACTGAGCTTTGATTGACGATCCTTCAGCTTTCTACAATTACCTCAGAGAAATAACGTGACCCCAGAACACAAACAGACCACTTCTGCCGGGTGTGTGTGTGTGGTGTGTGTTTGTGTGTGACCGCTTAACACCTGACTCCTGACTCTTCTGAGTCATCCTTTAATAATACAATTCTCCAGAAAAACACACACACACACACACACACACACACACACACACACACACACACACACACTAACTGATGCAAGGTGATAACCTGTCTGCGTAGACTATGTTCAGACCATATATACAGTATATACAGTTATAGCCTCTTCCTATAATTGCCCAGAGAGGTTGTGGTTTCAGTACGGCTGCCAACATCTGATGTTCTCTCTCTAGAGTGCAATCCATTTATCTGATCCATAGTGTGTGTGTGTGTGCGTGTGTGTGTGTGTGTGTGTGTGTGTGTGTGTGTGTGTGTGTGTGTGTGTGTGTGTGTGTGTGCATAAACTGTAAATCGATGTCCACCTGATTAACACACACCTCTTCATGTATGCATATGGAGTCGTTCTTCTTGTTCCTCTCTTTCTGTCTCTATGTCTGAATGTGCTTGAGAAAACAGATGTCCTTGTCTGTTTATCTGTCTGTTTGCAATCTGTCCCCTCTCCTATTGTACAGTGAGTGGCTTGGACACTTCTTATGCCCGTCTAGTTCCATTCACAACACAGCAGTGCACCCTGAGACAGCCTCCTATTAAAGAGCAGGCTGACATGCTGTCAGGGAGGTAGCAGACTGGTGTAGAGGTCAACAGGGGTCACACCTACAGCCTGTAGCACGCAACGTCTGGAATTACTGCCTCTGCCCCACTGAGCCCTTGAGTTTCCATTCGCCCTGTGTTAATTAAACAGGACCAGTGCCGCTGAGCTGTGGTAGAGCTGTGAGCCGTAGGCCATTCTGGCTCAGGGCTGAATGTTCTTCCTCCAGAGGCAATGCTGTGCTGGGGATTCAGCCACCACCATTCTGGCTCCAACATCATTCCAGTTGCAGGGCGCTGATCAGGAGCCAATATGAATTCAGTCTAAAGTCATTTACTGTTTACTTCTGGTGTCTTTCCCTCTCTTTCTCAATCACTCATGTGAACTGAGGGTCTGTGACCAACGGGGTGAAAGTTAAACGGCAATAACAGCCCAATTATTGTCGGTGAGGTGTACCTCTGCATTGGCCTGAATAAACCAGGAAGTTCCATCAAATATTCAACAAGGTCTTGGCATCAAATACTTACTAAGTGAACTATGTCTATCTCCCTCCCTATTTTTCTATGTCGTGCCTCATTTTACTACTTTACTCATTGTCTGTTTGTGTGTGTGTGTGTATATATATATATATATATATATATATAACTGACCCATTTGTTTGAATATGTACCACATGTAGCAGGCTGTTCCAACCCATTAGGAACACACTTTCTCTCTCCTGTCTTTGAAGTCTTTCAGTGATATCTGTTGAATGTCAATTCAAAAGACAAGTGTAACCCGGAACAAAGGCAGAATCCAAAAGACAACACAACCACACACCCCCCATTTTCCCCGACACACCCAAACACATACACCCTTTGATTACAAATGGTTGTGACCAGTATGTTCTAGTCATTAGTGTCTAGTCCGCCCTCCTGTATAGAATAGCCATGTAAGGACCTGAAATTCAAAAGAACCATGTGAAAATAAATGAGCCTGATAAGTATTCCCTGCCGTGTTCTGTGTAATGCATCCGACAGATAGGTTTCTGATGCTCCACGAGAGCCGGGAGCTAAAATGCACACCTAAAAAACACATTTTCTCTCATGTTAGCATACACACACATGCTGATATTACTGTTGAGATATGTGCTTTTTCTGTGCAGGTTACACTAGATTAAATGCTGCATGTTTTATGTTCAAGAAATGAATTCGATCTAACCAATTAAACTTAGTCAGTGCACACACCATTACTGATCTGAAGGCTTGTTTGCCGATGCTAAACACTAACACTCCAAGAGGATGTTGGCCTATGCCAGGTCGTGCTACGCTTCTTCTCCATATTAGTCCCTGCTTTCATGTTAGCCTTGGCTAACACACTACTTATTACTAACTACTACATCAGTGGTGGTGGCCGGTACCATTTAAGATGAGGGAGGACGATTCTGTTTTTTAATGAGCATTGCCTTATTGCTATCACAGCATATTCCATTCACCCAGCTCAATGTAACATCGATAGGTTTAGGCTACAACATGATACTTGAATTTTACCTATACCCATCATGAGGTTGCGACAACCTAGCCTATGAATGAAAGTTTACAACAAAGTTTACAACGTTTACAATGTGACAGACAGTAACACTTTCAATATCGCCTTGATCACTCTTGCCTGCATCTAGCTCATCTAGGGTGTAAATCATTAGTCCAACAGTGCAAACAATAGTTTCTATTGGAGTTTTTATTGAACAAATTCAGGTATGTTATCCCTGTTCTGTTTTGTTTGCTTCCATTTGAACAGAATCGGCAGGAATGAATACCCCTCTGATCACATGTAAACACAGTTCACTTTCATAGCAGCCACATACAAACAGCATGATCAGTTGTTGTATAATTCATTGTCACATCTACGCACTCTCCCCTACTCTCATCTTTTCCCTTCGTTTGTGGACTTCAGTGCACAACACATCAGCTGTCTGTGACCAGGCGGAAAAACCTTTCCAAGCCAAACATTCAGCAAGCAATTTAGCAGGCCCTGGCAATTAATAAACTAATAAAACCAAAAGCTTACCTTAACTTGGAAGAGTTCCAGTGTTGGATAGCTATAGCCAGCTAACATAGCACCCCTCTCTGTTTGAGAGGGGTGTTTGAGTAGGCTAAACTAGCAAGCTGCATTCGCTAGTTAAGTGAAAGTGAGAGAAAAAAACATGGAGATATAGCTCGCTCTCTCTCTCTCTTTCGCTCTTGCTTCTTAATTTTTTAAGAAATACATTTGTTAAAAACTGTTCCACTATTGTCTTTATGTCTCTGAGTCAAATACTCACCACATGTTATGCACTGCAGTGCATGCAGCTGGAGCTTATGCTTTCAGTACTAGATTCATTTTCTGATCATTTGATTGGATGGACAACATGTCAGTTTATGCTGCAAAAGCTCTGATAAGTTGGAGGACAAGCCAGGATGTTGTAATAATTACAGTGCAATTCTATGGAACGGGTGAGAACCATGAGCCTCCTAGGTATTGTATTGAAGTCAATGTACCCAGAGGAGGATGGAAACTAGCTGTCCTCCGGCTACACCATGTTGCTACCCTACAGAGTGCTGTTGAGGCTATCGTAGACCTCCATTGCAAAACAGTGTGTTTGAATCAATTATTTGGTGACGTGAATATATTTAGTATAGTTTTATCTAAAAAGGACAACTTTTTTAATGTTTCACAATTTAAAAAAAAATGAAATTCACCGGAGGATGGCCCTCCCCTTCCTCCTCTGAGGAGCCTCCACTGTCCTACATGTTAGCTTCAGCTAATGCACCCGAGCACTGCTTTCATGGTAACCTGCGCTAACACACCACATTACTACCGACATACATGTTAGCTTCCGCTAATGCACCGTATTACTGCTTTCACTTTAGCATCGGCTAACATGCTGCCTTACTAAGAACTTCATGTTAGCTTCAGCTAAGGCACCATACTGCTGCTTTCATGTTGCCTGTGCTAAAACACCACATTACTGAGGGGGATGTCTTTGATCAGGTGATAATTAATTAGCTACGCGGCTGCTTTTTGACAGCCGTGGGCTGAGGTTATCCCACTCACACACTCAGATAGAGACAAAACTCGAAAAGGCACCCGACAGAGATATTACAGAGATATTTCAGTTTACAGCAGATGCCTGATTTTTTTTTTCACCCACATCCTGATCAAAAATCAATTGTCAACCGAGGGACCGAGACAGACGGACCGCAACAGTGTTGATGAATGATGACGCTAACAGTAGAACTCACCCTCCTCTGTTCTCCTCTTTCCTGGGTTTGAGTGGGCTTTGGTTCCTGGTTCCCCATGTCTGCTGGGCCTCGCCTCTGTCTCTGTGGAATCATAATAAGCATCAGAAATAGAAGCAAATTGAATAAAATAAAAATTGTCTTGTTCAAAATAACTGATATACCGGTATCCCCAAAAATGACTTAAATACACACAACGAAGGGATTAAATGCATCCAGAACAACACACCAATCCACAATCAAAGCACACAAATACACATCCACACGAACATCCACACACACCAATCCCTCAAACCCAGCAGACACAGCATAACCAAAGCCTTAGGGATGAATACGGAGCTGCGAAATGAGCGGCCAAACAGAATGGTGCCGTGAGATTTTCATCTGGCGCTGTGGCTCTGGCATTAATGCCTTGTGATGATTTAATCTCCTAATTCATTCCGGACATGTATTTATTAGGCAGTGGGCTGTTTATGTAGCACTGACAGATCTCTCGTACTCTTTATTCTTCACTCTCACAGCCGATTTATGAGAGACGGATGGAGAGAACAGGAGTAGGAGGAAGAGGGGAGGAGGGTGTGTTAACGAAACCCATAACTAGCCTAGGGTACTGTGGCACTCGCTTTGTCTAGGGGTTCTAGGCATGGTTACATGGTCTGTAACCTGAATGAATGTGTGCATTTATGGAAGAAGCCAGCATATGCACCTAAGTGTTGAATGTACATGTGTCCAGGGAGACTATACAGTGCCTTGCGAAAGTATTCGGCCCCCTTGAACTTTGCGACCTTTTGCCACATTTCAGGCTTCAAACATAAAGATATAAAACTGTATTTTTTTGTGAAGAATCAACAACAAGTGGGACACAATCATGAAGTGGATCGACATTTATTGGATATTTCAAACTTTTTTAACAAATCAAAAACTGAAAAGTTGGGCGTGCAAAATTATTCAGCCCCCTTAAGTTAATACTTTGTAGCGCCACCTTTTGCTGCGATTACAGCTGTAAGTCGCTTGGGGTATGTCTCTATCAGTTTTGCACATCGAGAGACTGATTTTTTTCCCATTCCTCCTTGCAAAACAGCTCGAGCTCAGTGAGGTTGGATGGAGAGCATTTGTGAACAGCAGTTTTCAGTTCTTTCCACAGATTCTCGATTGGATTCAGGTCTGGACTTTGACTGGGCCATTCTAACACCTGGATATGTTTATTTTTGAACCATTCCATTGTAGATTTTGCTTTATGTTTTGGATCATTGTCTTGTTGGAAGACAAATCTCCGTCCCAGTCTCAGGTCTTTTGCAGACTCCATCAGGTTTTCTTCCAGAATGGTCCTGTATTTGGCTCCATCCATCTTCCCATCAATTTTAACCATCTTCCCTGTCCCTGCTGAAGAAAAGCAGGCCTAAACCATGATGCTGCCACAACCATGTTTGACAGTGTGAATGGTGTGTTCAGGGTGATGAGCTGTGTTGCTTTTACGCCAAACATAACGTTTTGCATTGTTGCCAAAAAGTTCAATTGTGGTTTCATCTGACCAGAGCACCTTCTTCCACATGTTTGGTGTGTCTCCCAGGTGGCTTGTGGCAAACTTTAAACAACACTTTTTATGGATATCTTTAAGAAATGGCTTTCTTCTTGCCACTCTTCCATAAAGGCCAGATTTGTGCAATATACGACTGATTGTTGTCCTATGGACAGAGTCTCCCACCTCAACTGTAGATCTCTGCAGTTCATCCAGAGTGATCATGGGCCTCTTGGCTGCATCTCTGATCAGTCTTCTCCTTGTATGAGCTGAAAGTTTAGAGGGACGGCCAGGTCTTGGTAGATTCGCAGTGGTCTATACTCCTTCCATTTCAATATTATCGCTTGCACAGTGCTCCTTGGGATGTTTAAAGCTTGGGAAATATTTTTGTATCCAAATCCGGCTTTAAACTTCTTCACAACAGTATCTCGGACCTGCCTGGTGTGTTCCTTGTTCTTCATGATGCTCTCTGCGCTTTTAACGGACCTCTGAGACTATCACAGTGCAGGTGCATTTATACGGAGACTTGATTACACACAGGTGGATTGTATTTATCATCATTAGTCATTTAGGTCAACATTGGATCATTCAGAGATCCTCACTGAACTTCTGGAGAGAGTTTGCTGCACTGAAAGTAAAGGGGCTGAATAATTTTGCACGCCCAATTTTTCATTTTTTGATTAGTTAAAAAAGTTTGAAATATCCAATAAATGTCATTCCACTTCATGATTGTGTCCCACTTGTTGTTGATTCTTCACAAAAAAATATAGTTTTAAATCTTTTTGTTTGAAGCCTGAAATGTGGCAAAAGGTCGCAAAGTTCAAGGGGGCCGAATACTTTCGCAATGCACTGTATATACAAAAGTATGTGGACACCCCTTCAAATTTGTGGATTCGGTTATTTCAGACTTACCCGTTGCTGACAGGTGTATAACATTGAGCACACCACCATGCAATCTCCATAGACAAACATTGGCAGTAGAAGGGCCTTACTGAAGAGGTCAGTGACTTTTAACGTGGCACCGTCATAGGATGCTACCAACAATTCAGTTCATCAATTTTCTGCCCTGCTGGAGCTGCCCAGACCAACTGTAAGTGCTGTTATTGTGAAGTGGAAATGTCTAGGAGCAACAACGGCTCAGCCACGAAGTGGTAGGCCCACACAAGCTCACAGAACGGAATCGCCGAGTGCCGAAGCGCGTAAAAATTGTCTGTCCTCGGTTGCAACACTCACTACCAAGTTCCAAACTGCCTCTGGAAGCAACATCAGCAGAACAACTCGCCGCCATTGGACTCTGGATCAGTGAAATGCGTTCTCTGGAGCGATGAATCATGCTTCACCTTCTGGCAGTCTGATGGACGAATCTAGGTTTGGCAGATGCCAGGAAAGCTACCTGCCCGAATTCAGTGCCTGGGGCTGTTGTTCATGGTTCGAGCTAGGCCCATAAGTTCCAGTGAAGGAAAATCTTAAAGCTACATCATACAATGATATTCTAGATGATTATGTGCTTCCAACTTCATGGCAACAGTTTGGGGAAGGCCCTTTCCTGTTTCAGCATGACTATGCCCCCGTGCACAAAGCGAGGTCCATGCAGAAATGGTTTGTCGAGATCGGTGTGGAAGAACTTGACTGGCCTTTACACAGCCCTGACCTCAACCCCAGTGAACTCATTTGGGATGAATTGGAACGCCGCCTACGAGCAAGGCCTAATCGCCCAACATCAGTGCACGACCTCACTAATGCTCGTGGCTGAATGGAAGCAAGTCCCCGCAGCAATGTTCCAGCATCTAGTGGAAAGCCTTCCCAGAATAGTGGAGGCTGTTAATGCAGAAAAGGGGGGACCATCTCCCTATTAATGCCCATTATTTTGGAATAAGATGTTCGACGAGCAGGTGTCCACATACTCTTGGTCATGAAGTGTAGCAACCTTAACTTGGTCCACGACCAGCTCGGTCTCTCTTGAACCTCTTGGTCGGTCAGTCCAAGCGGATCATTATTTGTTCAGATGGTGACGAAACCTACATATTTACAAAAAGGAAAAATACTAAAGGCATCCCCAGATTAAAGACTCAACAACAAATGAAAGACCTCATGGCCACTAAACAAAGACAGCAGCCTCACGACTTGAAAGCTGGGACACTGACTGTCGATCACCCTAATTGGCAAGACCTGATGTGCTTATCAACCAGGCTCAGCACGTGGACAAGGTTGCTACTGCCCACTGGGGGAATGGACTGTGGAAGTAGTAGTGAGCTGTATCGTGCTTTAGAAACTACCTAATAGAGGTGTGGAAGGTCAGTGCTGGCAAAGGTCTATGGCAAGGGGTGGTTATAGGGGGAACCCAGGGGACCCAGGTTTTGGGACGCAGCAGGCTACACCACGCCTAATTTTGTATTTCCTCTCTTCCTCTAACTTTCTCTCTTTCTTTCCCAGTTTCATTCTTTACCCAACCTCTTTGTCTTTCTCCATTCCTCTATTTATTTTTCTCATTACAGCCAGTGTCTTGTAGTCCCCAACTTATCCTCTCCAGAAGTGATATCTTTTCTCCCCCTCTTTGGCCTGTTCCCTCCCTCCCTCCCTCCCTCCCTCCCTCCCTCCCTCCCTCCCTCCCTCCCTCCCTCCCTCCCTCCCTCCCTCCCTCCCTCCCTCCCTCCCTACAGTACAGTGCGATTTTACTCTTCTCTCTCTAACTATGCCCTCCATTATCACTCTGACATCTTGGCATTTGACCCAATGGCGTGATCCTTGCCAAAAACAAAATGGGGGACAAACCTCTGGCCATTACTCAGATGTTTAGTCACCTTGATTCTCGATCTCCTGTTTTTGTATCAGGTAGTGCAAGAGGGAAGAGGAGAGAAGCGGAGGAGACAAACAGCAGAGAGGAAGAGAGGAGAAGAGTAGGAAACAGAGAAAGAGGGGAGGAGAAGACAAGAGGAGATGATCCATCTATTCTTTCTCTCAGAGGACAGTTGTAAACCACTAGGATTATTTGTGTTCATCTGATCCTCTCTCTCCCTCATCTGCTGTTTACACTAGCTCTGTTAAAACAGCCAGCGCAGCAGCACCGACGCACGTTGGAGTTGTACACCATCGATCCTGAGGTTCATTTTGGTATGTGGTTTTGCTTGTTGTTGGTTTTTGTCCTCCCTTTGCAAATTGATAGCGCTGCACTATGCTGTAAAAATCAATTTCAGTGGAATCTGGGCTGCTTCATCACCTCTCGTCGCCCTAATTCACCCCTCCACCTCTCCCTTCCATCTCTCAGCTATGTTCCCCCATCACTCCCTCACCCCCTCCCTCCACCTTGTCCTCATCTCTCTATGTTTAAAAAGCAATTCAATTACTTTAGAGGACATGATTGGGCAGTTTTGACAATACCCTTGGTGTGTGTGCATACGTAGCGGCCTGAATTAAGTGAGTGTGTCTCCACATTTGTGTGTGTTGGTGATACATCACAGGGAACGCGAGGCTCTTTGAAGCAGGCTAGATAACAGCTCAGCCCGAGGTCACTGCTGGTGATACAGAGTGGCTTTTTTTATGATGTGGCCAACAACCCATTAAAATCAGTCCAGTAAACAACGCGTGGCGAGCGCCTGGAGAGCAGCGCCTCTTACCCTCAGCGCATTAAAATGAAATTATACATTTGTTCTCACAGCCTCCCATAGACCTGTGGAGCTGTTATCGTTTGTTCTCTCTCCTTTCTCTCGCTCTCTGTCTCTCTCGGTCTCTCTCTTTCTCTTTAAATGTTAAGTAGTCACCATCAAGGGCTATGGGGCTACATCCAGAATTATGGAGTAGGGGGTAGTGTCTGTTCGTATGCATCTGTATGCCTTCATAAAAGCGAGGGAGTGAGGAAAGGGGAAAATATGCTGTGATAAGGTCTACAGACAACATCAGCTCGGATCAATATCTAACAGAACAGAGACTTACAACGAGATGACACTTACAGAGCCAGTCCAGGGGCTGTATATGTATGTCTCAAGCATCTCAGAGTAGAAGTGCTGATTTGGGTGGGAGTTCCTCCTCCCTGTGCATGTAATCTCATTCATTGTGATATCAAAGGCAAAACTGACCCTACATCAAAAAGGCAAAACTGATCCTATATCAGCACTACTTCTCTGAGACGCTTGACACACACCAAGCCCTTAGCTCTGCAAACTGCCTCTCTATTCGGTCAAAAACAATGTAACGACAATATTGGACAGTGTCATAGTAGGCTACAGAGAATCTGAACTGTTTCTGGCCGTATTTCATAGAAAAGTGATAGTTGAACACTGTGTGTGCCTATTCAGCAAATCACCAGCAGAGGGAGTTTCCTTTGAATCCATTTACCATTCACTGTGTTGGTGGTGCTTGATCATAACTTCCGAATTAGCAGAGAGCCCACTCTGGAAATGTGGCGTACTTGTAGACTAATTGTTCCAAACAATGTCTTAAAATGAACAAAATCTAAAAATATATATTGTTTTGAGATATATTTGAGATAACTTCACAGATCTTCAAAGTAAAGGGTTGAAACACGGTTTCCCATGCGTGTTCAATGAACCATAAACAATTACTGAACATGCACCTGTGGAACGGTCGTTAAGACACGAACAGCTTAGAGACAGTAGGCAATTAAGGTCACAGTTATAACTTAGGACACTAAAGAGGCCTTTCTACTGACTCTGAAAAACACCAAAAGAAAGATGCCCAGGGTCCCTGCTCATCTGCGTGAACGTGCCTTGGGCATGCTGCAAGGAGGCATGAGGACTGCAGATGTGGGCCTGTTGTAAGGCAGGTCCTCACTGGACATCGCCTATGCGCACAAACCCACCGTCACTGGACCAGACAGGACTGGCAAAACGTTTTTGTCTCACCAGGGGTGATGGTCGGACTTGCGTTTATCGTCGAAGGAATGAGCGTTACAGGCCTTTACTCTGGAGCGGGATTGATTTGGAGGTGGAGGGTCCGTCATGGTCTGGGGCGGTGTGTCACAGCATCATCAGACTGAGCTTGTTGTCATTGCTGGCAATCTCAACGCTGTGTGTTACAGGGCAGACATCCTCCTCCCTCCTGTGGTACCCTTCCTGCAGGCTCATCCTGACATGACCCTCCAGCATGACAATGCCACCAGCCATACTGCTCATTCTGTGCATGATTTCCTGCACAACAACAATGTCAGTGTTCTACCATGGCCAGCGAAGAGCCCGGATCACAATTCCATTGAGCACGTCTGGAACCTGTTGGATCAGAGGATGAGGGCTAGGGCCATTCCCCCCAGAAATGTCTGGGAACTTGCAGGTGCCTTGGTGGAAGAGTGGGGTAACAGCAAGAACTGGCAAATCTGGTGCAGTTCATGAGGAGGAGCTGCACTGCAGTACTTAATGCAGCAGGTGGCCACACCAGATACTTGATTTTGACACCCTTTTGTTCAGGGACACATTACTAAATTTTTGTTTGTCACACAATTTGCAAATAAATTCATTACAAATCCTACAATGTGATTTTCTAGATTTTTTTCTCTCATTTTGTCTGTCATGGTTGAAGTGTACCTATGAAGAACATTACAGGCCTCTCTCATCTTTTTAAGTGGGAGAACTTGCACAATTGGTGGCTGACTAAATACTTTTTTGCCCCACTGTAAGAGTAGCAGCAGCTTGCAGGTGAGTGGGTGTGTGTGTGTGTGTTGGAGTGACAGTGTGTGTGAATGTGTAGGGCCCTGCACAGAGACAGTGCAATAAAAGGCCTATAAAGATAAAAAGAAAACTGAGTGCGTGTAGCTATTTTGTTAGCTCTGCATCAGTCATTTTTGCCTGGGGATAGAAGCTGCTGAAGAACCTGTTGGTGTCAGACTTGATGCACCGGTACCTCTTGCAGTGCTGCAGCAGAGAAAATAGTCTATGGCCTGGGTGGTTGTGGTCTTTCACAATTTTCCGGGCATTCTTTTCACACCGCCTGGTATAGAGGTCCTAGATGGCAGGGAGCTCGGCCCCAGTAATGTACCGGGCTGTCCGCAAAACCCTCAGGAGCGCCATACGATTGAGGGCGGTGCTATTGCCATACCAACACTGATGCAGACAGTCAATATGCGCCCAATGGCACAGCTGTAGAACCTTTTCAGGATTTGAGGGCCCATGCCAAATTTGTTCAACCTGAAGGGGAAGAGGCGCTGTCACGCCTTCTTTGCGATTGTGCGGGGATGTTAGGTCTCTAGTGATTTGGACACCCGAGGAACTTAAAGCCGTCTACCTGCGCGCATGTGTGTGTGCGCACGTACATGCGTATCTGTTGGACACTGTACAACGGGGTGCTGGACTGGCAGAGATAAGAGGGACTGCTATTTGTAATCCTCCCTTTCAATCCTTTCACCAGATAATGCATTACAAATCACACAAACACAAATCTGCAGGACATGCCCATAAGCAAAAAGGGCTTGGGCCTGCATTACAGCCCCATACATCTTCAGAATACTGATTCTAGCACTGGGGCTTTTGGAAGGAATGTTAGTGATTTGCAGCCAAGATCTCTTCTCTCTCTCTCTCTCTCTCTCTCTCTCTCTCTCTCCATCTCTCTTCTTTATGCTTAAACTTGGCTGCCGTGTTTCTCGTCTCCATTCCCAGCAAAGGAAAAAGAGTCGGGGCCAAATGAATCGACTCTGGGAGAGAAGGACTTGGACCGGGAGGAAATGGAGCATTTTATCATTGGCTGGACACTGATCCAATCTGGACCTTATGGAAACGGCCCAATAAGATGGGACAAGGCCAGGGCAGAGCCTAATGGCTTGGGGAAGGCAGAGAGTGGTGTGTAAGGGCAGTACATGTGTTGTCACACTGTGAAATATGTATCCGTGTGAATGTGTGTCTGCGTACAAGCATGCTTGTTTTTTTAAATGTTATATTGTTTTAACATGGTGATGCATTTAAAGGACACTGAAAATAAAGCATGCAAGGTCGGGTGATTGTGGAGGCCGGGTCATTTGATGCAGTACTCCAAAACTTGACTTCTTGGTCCGATCGCCCTCACACAGCCTGGATGTGTGTTGGGTCATTGTCCTGTTGAAAAACAAATGATAATCCCAACTAAGCACACACCAGATTTGATGGCGTATCTCTGCAGAATGCTGTGGTAGCCATGTCTCACAAAGACACGGCGGTTGGAAACAAAAAACTCAAATTTGGACAAGTATCCACCGGTCTAATGTTCATTGCTCTTTTCTTGGCCCAAGCAAGTCTCTTCTTTTTTAGTAATGGTTTCTTTGCAGCAATTCGACCACGAAGGCTTGATTCACGCAGTCTCCTCTGAACAGTTGATGTTGACATGTGTCTGTTACTTGAACTCTAAAGAATTTATTTGGGCTGCAATCTGAGGTGCAGTGAACTTATCCTCTGCAGCAGAGGTAACTCTGGGTTGTCCTTTCCTGTGGCGGTCCTCATGGGAGCCAGTTTCATCATAGCGCTTGATGGTTTTTTCGACTGCACTTGAAGAAACAAGTTCTTGAAATTTTCCGGATAGACTGGGCTATCTTCTGTATACCACCCCTACCTTGTCAAAACACAACTGATTGGCTCAAAAGCATTAAGAAGGACTGCAATTCCACAAATTAACTTTTAACAAGGCACACCTGTTAATTTAAATGCATTCCAGGTGACTACCTCATGAAGCTGGTTGAGAGAAGGACAAGAGTGTGCAAAGCTGTCATCAAGGCAAAGGGTGGCTAAATTGAAGAATCAAAAATATATTTAGATTTGTTAAAGACGTTTTTGGTTTCTACATGATTCCATATGTGCTATTTCATAGTTTTGATATCTTCACTATTATTCTACAATGTAGAAAATAGTACAAATAAAGAAAAACCCTGGAATGAGTAGGTGTGTCCAAATGTTTGACCAGTACTGTACATTACTTGTATTTGACCCTGCAGCAAAAGGACATTTTAGATTGTTATGTGAATTATAATTCATGGATTTTTTTATAGGGATTGATGCATTTTTCATTAGGGCAAATCAAGTCAAATTTAAAAGTTTAAAATTACACATTTTAGAAGCCTTTTTAAAGGCTGCACTACAATTTGCAATTCTCTGTGACAAGAGAGGGATCCAATTAAGATGGCAGATCTGTATGGGAGTGTGTGTGCATTTGGCTGTGTGCGTCTCGTGGTGTGTGTGTGTGTCTGAATGTTTTCCCTCCATCCTGTAAATGGTAAATGTTGAAGTAAATGCCAGGACATGGCTGACATTTTAATGGCTACAAGGCAGCCTCTGAAATTGCATATCGCTGCAGTCAGTCAGATCTGAGAGCAGAAAGGGCCTTGGCTTATACACACTGTACATTCTTAGCATGTGCGTGCGCGCGTGCCCGTGTGTGTGTGTACATGTAGGTTGGTAAGATAAGGACACTAATACAAAGAGAACACGACCTCTGCCTGCTATGAAGACATATAGCTCCCATCTCCTTTACAGTGGGAGCAAGATATCACCAAATAAGATGAACATAAGAACCTTAAATCATACACACACACACACACACACACACACACACACACACACACACACACACACACACACACACACACACACACACACACACACACACGGCCACAGGAAAAACATACATATCAATAATAATAATTATATCAAAGTACAGTGCACATCAACACAAAGTAGCAGGGGTAACTTCTCTTGATTGACTGACACTGAATCTGACCTGGGGACAGCTTCTAGAGATGGACCCCTATTACCTCCTTTACCACCGCTACTTGCAGGATCTGACTTAGAAACAGCCCTGCTCCTGGTACTGTATCTCATATTCCTCTGATCTGAAATCAGCCTTTAGCTGTCCACTGTCATTACCTCTCCCCACTGCGGCCTTCAGGATCTGACCTGAGAGCAGTGTGTGCTCTGCTTGTCACCCACGGCGAGGCGGGGATGTCGTGTCACTGGGGTAGGGCGATATGAGCGTGTGCGAAAAGGCCACGGTGTCACCTCTGAGCCAGCTGTCACCTTATCAGCCGGCGCAGACAGACGCACTCATGACAAGAGAGACAGAGAGAGAAAGAGAGAGAGAGAGAGAGAGAGAGAGAGAGAGAGAGAGAGAGAGAGAGAGAGAGAGAGAGAGAGAGAGAGAGAGAGAGAGAGAGAGAGAGAGAGAGAGAGAGAGAGAGAGAGAGAGACAGAGACAGAGACAGAGACAGAGAGACAGAGAGAGAGAGAGAGAGAGAGAGAGAGAGAGAGAGAGAGAGAGAGAGAGAGAGAGAGAGAGAGAGAGAGAGAGAGAGAGAGAGAGAGAGAGAGAGAGAGAGAGAGAGAGAGAGAGAGAGAGAGAAAGAGAGAGAGAGAGATCTCACACCCAGTCACATGTACACACAGAGATACAGACACAGCATTCACAGCAGCAATTATGCATACGGCAACTTCATAAACCAACAGCGTTTGAAAACACATGTTATGAACTGATCCCCTTGTTAAAGCAAAGGGCCTTTTGCTTTTACATGATCTGTTTGTGTCACCTCACCCCCCCCCCTTATTGAACTCATTCTCTCACTCTGTCTCTGATGCTAGCGCACACGGCTTAGATATGGCACCCACTCTTTTCGTCCTTTCCTCCGCCTCCCCTTCCGTCCTCCTCCTCTTCCCTCTCTCCCTATGAGCATGTTAGTCCATCACTGCGGCAGGATACAATTTTCTGGGTAATTGGGCAAAGTTACCAGAGCCTTGTAGGTCCCATCAATCAGACCTAGATAGTATGGAGCCTCAGACACTCTCACAAACACATTCAGATATTCACTGTCCGACACACATACTGTACATACATTCATACAGAGATAAACACGTCACAAACACACACATAGAGACATGGACTGGACACACACACACACACACACACACACACACACACACACACACACACACACACACACACACACACACACACACACACACACACACACACACACACACACACACACACACACACACACACACACACACACAGTACAGGTCATTAAGCATCATGAGCCAAAGGGGCTAACCAGGCATGGTAGTCGGGGGTAACCAGGGCTAATGGCAAAACAAGTTAACAGGGCTACGGGCTGTTACCACAGCAACGCAACGAGATGGACCAAACACGGCGTGCTATCATGAAGGGATACACACACACACCAGACTCAGAGACAGTGCTGAACATGTACCGCACTTAAACCATCAAAGAATGTCACATATTATTTCCTGTTAAAGTGCTACCCTTTCATTTGAGCCAATGGGTGGTTGCTCCCTGTGATTGAGCTGTTTGTGAAGCCACTGGTGCGAATCTCGCATCATCCTCCCCTCCCCTGCAGCACCTCCGAAAGGACCGAGAGCTGGCAGCACAATGATGATGTCATCTCATCACTGTTCCATTGACAGCTAAATCATAACCCACGGACAGAGGTAATAACAGATGAGTGTTGGGGAAGAATACACTGACAGCCCCTGGGAGAGGCGGGGAGAAGCCCTGTGCCCCAGAAACAAATTGAGGTAAACCTGTTGGCATCTGTCACTACTGTTCCAAACACAATGGGGAGAGAAACACAGTTTGTACTGTAACAGGATTCTCACACAGGGAGAAAGAGAGAAACACAGTTTGTACTGTAACAGGAATCTCACACAGGGAGAAAGAGAGAAACACAGTTTGTACTGTAACAGGAACCTCACACAGGGAGAAAGAGAGAAACACAGTTTGTACTGTAACAGGATTCTCACACAGGGAGAAAGAGAGAAACACAGTTTGTACTGTAACAGGATTCTCACACAGGGAGAAAGAGAGAAACACAGTTTGTACTGTAACAGGACTCTCACACAGGGAGAAAGAGAGGAACACAGTTTGTACTGTAACAGGAATCTCACACAGGGAGAAAGAGAGAAACACAGTTTGTACTGTAACAGGAATCTCACACAGGGAGAAAGAGAGAAACACAGTTTGTACTGTAACAGGAATCTCACACAGGGAGAAAGAGAGAAACACAGTTTGTACTGTAACAGGAATCTCACACAGGGAGAAAGAGAGAAACACAGTTTGTACTGTAACAGGAATCTCACACAGGGAGAAAGAGAGAAACACAGTTTGTACTGTTACAGGAATCTCACACAGGGAGAAAGAGAGAAACACAGTTTGTACTGTAACAGGAATCTCACACAGGGAGAAAGAGAGAAACACAGTTTGTACTGTAACAGGAATCTCACACAGGGAGAAAGAGAGAAACACAGTTTGTACTGTTACAGGAATCTCACACAGGGAGAAAGAGAGAAACACAGTTTGTACTGTTACAGGAATCTCACACAGGGAGAAAGAGAGAAAAGTCATATGGTGTTTTCTGTGATATCATTGCAATCTCCAGAAGCTTCACAGAGAACACACAAACACACACACACACACACACACACACACACACACACACACACACACACACACACACACACACACACACACACACAGGCCCAGTGGGAATCAGAGTTCTGGCGTGGGTTCTGGGATCTCTGTCTCTCCTGCTGTCGGTTCTGGCAGAGCCCACCACTCTCTCCGGGAACCCAGCTCTGAATCACAGAACCATGGAACCATAGAACCATAGCCATCAGCACCCACAGGCACCATAGAACCAGTCAGCCCAAACTCACTGCCAGATGTCACTGTGTGTGTGTGTGTGTGTGTGTGTGTGTGTGTGTGTGTGTGTGTGTGTGTGTGTGTGTGTGTGTGTGTGTGTGTGTGTGTGTGTGTGTGTGTGTGTGTGTGTGTGTGTATATATATATATGTACACTAAGTACTGTATGTACACTACCGATCAAAAGTTTGAGGTCACTTAGAAATGTCCTTGATTTTGAAAGAAAAAATATTTTTTTTCTCCATAAAAATAACATCAAATTGACCATTATCAGCAACCATCACTCCTGTGTTCCAATGGCACGTTGTGTTAGCTAATCCAAGTTGATCATTTTAACAAAGGCTAATTGATCATTAGAAAACCTTTTTGTAATTATGTTAGCACAGCTGAAATATGTTGTGCTCTGACTAAAGAAGCAATGCAACTGACTAGTTGAGTATCTGGAGCATCAGCACACACACACACACACACACACACACACACACACACACACACACACACACACACACACACACACACACACACACACACACACACACACACACACACACACACACACACACACACACACACACACACACACACACACACACACACACACACACACACACACACACACACACACACACACACACACACACACACACACCTCTCCCAGAGGGTGTGTTGCCTGTTACCAAGGTGCCTAAATCAGACTCCCATCATCCTCTCTGGTTGTAAACAAAGTGCCATTCATCATCTGACTTTACTATTACCTCCCCATACTCTCATTGTCTTAATGCCACCATAATGGCTTTGTGTTTGGGTAGAGAGAAGGGAGGGGGGAGGGTCGATGTAGCCTTCAGTGATACAGCCTTTTCTTTCTAAAAAGCCACTCAGATACAAGTTCAGTACTTTCAGTATTCTCTTCCTTGAAGCACAGAGAAATCTATTGTCTGCTGATGAGTACGGGTTGGATAACTGCTCCTTCGATTCAATCGAACACTGCTGTTCGAGGTTAAGAATGTTTTATTTCATCTTGCACTAAAAAAAAGAAAGAAGGGAAAACTCTGTTGCAGTTCACCAGGACCAATTCAAATGCACTCCTTTCCCTCACTCAATCGGGGGGGGGGGGGGGGGGCTATGACACACAGAACGGGAGATATAGCCGTAAGAATGAAGGATGGAGAGATGAGCCTGTGGATTAGCGCTTCTGTGAATGCTTCTCATAATGATTGACTGGAGTGGCACACAGAAACAGACAGAGCTGAGTAACGAGAGAAAGGAGGGAAACAAGAGAAAGGAGGGAAACAAGAGAAAGGAGGGAAACAAGAGAAAGGAGAAAAACGAGAGCGCATTAAGTGGGGAGATTGTAATAATAAACAAACCATTTTGTTCAAATATTTATACCCGCGCAAAGTACATCAGCTAATTCCCTTTTCTTCTCCCCAGTGTGTGTGTGTGTGTGTGCATGTGTGCGTTCTTGAGTGTGTAATTTCAGATAAAAAAGGACGGATGATGAAAGCATATTATAATATCATTTGTTTTCATCTCCTAAGGAATGAATCTTGAAGCAGTAAAAGGGATTACACCAGGAGAGGAATGAGAGAGACAGAGAGAGACAGAGAGAGACAGAGAGGGAGGGTGAGACAGAGAGGGAGGGTGAGACAGAGAGGGAGGGTGAGACAGAGAGAGACAGAGAGGGAGGGTGAGACAGCGAGAGACAGAGAGGGAGGGTGAGACAGCGAGAGACAGAGAGGGAGGGCGAGACAGCGAGAGATAGAGAGGGAGGGTGAGACAGCGAGAGACAGAGAGGGAGGGCGAGACAGCAAGAGACAGAGAGGGGGGGTGAGACAGCGAGAGACAGAGTGGGAGGGCGAGACAGAGAGAGACAGAGAGGGAGGGTGAGACAGAGAGGGAGGGTGAGACAGAGGGAGGGTGAGACAGAGAGAGACAGAAAGGGAGGGTGAGACAGCGAGAGACAGAGAGGGAGGGCGAGACAGCGAGAGACAGAGAGAGTGGGATAGACAGCGAGAGACAGAGAGGGAGGGCGAGACAGAGAGAGACAGAGAGGGAGGGTGAGACAGAGAGGGAGGGTGAGACAGAGAGGGAGGGTGAGACAGAGAGGGAGGGTGAGACAGAGAGAGACAGAGAGGGAGGGTGAGACAGAGAGAGACAGAAAGGGAGGGTGAGACAGCGAGAGACAGAGAGGGAGGGCGAGACAGCGAGAGACAGAGAGGGTGGGATAGACAGCGAGAGACAGAGAGGGAGGGCGAGACAGAGAAAGACAGAGAGGGAGAGTGAGACAGAGAGAGACAGAGGGAGGGTGAGACAGCGAGAGACAGAGAGGGAGGGCGAGACAGCGAGAGACAGAGAGGGAGGGTGAGACAGCGAGAGATAGAGAGGGAGGGTGAGACAGCGAGAGATAGAGAGGGAGGGTGAGACAGCGAGAGACAGTGAGGGAGGGTGAGACAGCGAGAGACAGAGGGAGGGTGAGACAGCGAGAGACAGAGAGGGAGGGCAAGACAGAGAGAGACAGAGAGGGAGCGTGAGACAGCGAGAGACAGAGAGGGAGGGTGAGACAGCGAGAGACAGTGAGGGAGGGTGAGACAGCGAGAGACAGAGGGAGGGTGAGACAGCGAGAGACAGAGAGGGAGGGCAAGACAGAGAGAGACAGAGAGGGAGCGTGAGACAGCGAGAGACAGAGAGGGAGGGCGAGACAGCGAGAGACAGAGAGGGTGGGTTAGACAGCGAGAGACAGAGAGGGAGGGTGAGACAGAGAGGGAGGGTGAGACAGCGAGAGACAGAGGGAGGGTGAGACAGCGAGAGACAGAGAGGGAGGGTGAGACAGCGAGAGACAGAGAGGGAGGGTGAGACAGCGAGAGACAGAGAGGGATGGTGAGACAGCGAGAGATAGAGAGGGAGGGTGAGACAGCGAGACAGAGAGGGAGGGTGAGACAGCGAGAGACAGAGAGGGAGGGTGAGACAGCGAGAGACAGAGGGAGGGTGAGACAGCGAGAGACAGAGAGGGAAGGCGAGACAGAGAGAGACAGAGAGGGAGCGTGAGACAGCGAGAGACAGAGAGGGAGGGTGAGACAGAGATGGAGGTTGAGACAGCGAGAGACAGAGGGAGGGTGAGACAGCGAGAGACAGAGAGGGAGGGTGAGACAACGAGAGACAGAGAGGGAGGGTGAGACAGCGAGAGACAGAGAGGGAGGGTGAGACAGCGAGAGACAGAGAGGGAGGGTGAGACAGTGAGAGACAGAGGGAGGGTGAGACAGCGAGAGACAGAGAGGGAGGGCGAGACAGAGAGAGACAGAGAGGGAGCGTGAGACAGCGAGAGACAGAGAGGGAGGGTGAGACAGCTAGAGACAGAGAGGGAGGGTGAGACAGCGAGAGACAGAGAGGGAGTGTGAGACAGCGAGAGACAGAGAGGGAGGGTGAGACAGTGAGGGACAGAGGGAGGGTGAGACAGCGAGAGACAGAGAGGGAGGGTGAGACAGAGAGAGACAGAGAGGGAGCGTGAGACAGCGAGAGACAGAGAGGGAGGGTGAGACAGCTAGAGACAGAGAGGGAGGGTGAGACAGCGAGAGACAGAGGGATGGCGAGACAGTGAGAGACAGAGAGGGAGTGCGAGACAGCGAGAGACAGAGAGGGAGAGCGAGACAGCGAAAGGGAGGGAGGGGCTAGGAGACTGAATAAAGAGCGAGAGGTGTAGAGGGAGAATGAAAGAATAGAGATGTAATACCCAAAGACAGATATGTTTTCTTGGTAAATGACCTGTATTGTAAATATTTCAGCGTTTCGCTGGAACGCTATTCAAGTCAAGCAAACAAAGGAAGAAGGGGTCCTACAGTAAATAGCTTTGGGGAAAATGATCTAAATCAGCACTACAAACACCAGCGAGACTACAGTGATTTAGTTAAACAAACACAGATCGGTGCATTAATTCACTGTTTAACACAGCCAGTCCTGGTTGGAAGTGTGCTTGGCCTACATTCTCCAGGAGAACAGAGACACAGTACTGTCTCCTGGGATACCAGCAGCACGCAGAGGAGCCAAGACGTTACATTAAAAAAATGTATGTCAACAACAGCATCAGAAAATCAGAATGATAATAGGCTAATAGGAAGACTACCCCTCACAACAGTGCACGACAGACTTCTAATGCTGTCCTGGGTAGGACGAATACACTAGTGAGATGGGGTACGTGATTCACTGGAGAAAAACAAAAAACAAAAAATATATATATATATATATATATATATATATATATATATATCTATCAGATTTGGAATTTTGCTGACAGGTGTATAAAATCGAGCACACAGCCATGCAATCTCCATAGACAAACCCTGGCAGTAGAATGGTCTTACTGAAGAGCTCAGGTTGTCAAATATCTGCCCTGCTAGAGCTGCCCCGGTCAACTGTAAGTGCTGTTATTTTGAAGTGGAAAAGTCTAGGAGCAACAATGGCTCAGCCGAGAAGTGGTAGGCCACCCAAGCTCTCAGAACGGGACCAAGTGCTGAAGCACGTAGAGCAAAAAAAACCTTGTCTGTCCTCAGTTGCAACAATCACTACCGAGTTCCAAACTGCCTCTGGAAGCAACGTCAGCACAAGAGCTGTTCCTCGGGAGCTTCATGAAATGGGTTTCCATAGCCAAGCAGTCGCACATAAGCCTAAGATCACCATGTGCAATGCCAAGTGTCAGCTGGAGTGGTGTAAAGCTCCCCGCCATTGGATTCTGGAGCAGTGGAAAAGTGTTCTCCAGAGTGATGAATCACGCTTCACCATCTGGCAGTCCAACGGACAAATCTGGGTTTGGCAGATACCAGAAGAATGCTACCTGCCCAAATGCATAGTGCCAACTGTAAAGTTTGGTGGAGGAGGAATAATGGTCTGGGGCTGTTTTTCATGGTTCGGGCTAGTTCCCCTAGTTCCAGTGACGGGAAATCTCAACACTACAGCATACAATGACATTCTAGACAATGCTGTGGTTCCAACTACGTGGCAACAGTTTGGGGAAGGCCCTTTCCTGTTTCAGCATGACAATGCCCCTGTGCACACATTTTTTTTATTTTACCTTTATTTAACTAGGCAAGTAAGTTAAGAACAAATTCTTATTTACACTGACGGCCTACCGTGGGTTAACTGCCTTGCTCAGGGACAGAACGACACATTTTTACCTTGTCAGCTAGGTGATTCGATCCAGTAACCTTTCGGTTACTGGCCTCACGCTCTAACCACTAGGCTACCTGCCGCCCCACAAAGTGAGATCCATACAGTAATGGTTTGTCAAGATCGGTGTGGAAGAACTTGATTGGTCTGCACAGAGCCCTGACCTCAACCCAATCAAACACCTTTAGGATGAATTGGAACGCAGACTGCGAGCCAGGCCTAATCACCCAACATCAGTGCCCGACCTCACTCATGCTCTTGTGGCTGAATGGAAGCAAGTCCCCGCAATGTTCCAACATCTAGTGGAAAGCCTTCCCACAAGAGTCGAGGCTGTTATAGCAGCAAAGGGGGGACCAACTCCATATTAATACCCATGATTTTGGCATGAGTCGACAAGCAAGTGTCCACATACTTTTGGTCTGTACTGTAGTTGATATACTGTTTTATTAGCTTCCAACAGTCCAGTTCTATAGCTTTCTATTTACAGACAATTAAAACACTATACCTGGACCTGACCAAACTAATCCCAGTCCCTGAAAACATTACTGATCAATGGCAAGGGTCCAATCCTACACCTGGCAATGCCGGACCTCTCCATTGGTGACTTGTGAGACTCCGTTGATGTAATTGGTTAGCAGTCAGTGGGAAATAGCTCCCTAACCTGCTGACTGGTGTGTCATTAACCGAGTGTTTGATTTGGCCTTACGTCAGTCTCCTTGGCCCTGATTGGTCTCCAGGGGCGACCATTGATTGGTTGGTCAGTTTCACATCGACAGATTGTGCTCGATGCTGGAATCCTATTGGACAAATTGATCCCTTACTCTTGAGTTATTGCCTGGAGTAACCGGGACTAAATAATTGGGGATTTGCTTTGGTGTGTGTGTGTGTAATATTATACTGTAAGTCGACCAGTTTCTTGTCATTGCTTAGAGCTCAAGTCCACATTAGCATAGATAGATTGAAGCTAACCTCTGATCCTCTAAGCCAAACTCTCAGGCTCTCAACGAGTCCAGGCTAAATTTGACACACACACACACCCTCAGTAGGTTGAATTCAGATCACAGGCTAATTAGCCAATTATTGCAGAGGCTCAAGTACCACCTTACTACCCACCCACACGCTCTTCAACTCACTCCATTTTGCTCTCTCTCTCTCCCTCTCCCTCTCCCTCTCCCTCCTCTCTCAATCTGTTTCAATAGCCATTCAAAAGGTGCTCTTTTACCAGGGCCAGAAATCTCAAGTGTTGCCAAAGCAGAATAAAACCCCCAATAGAAGCCCCATCACCTCTCCTCTCCTCTCCTCTCCCAGTGGGCACCGACATTATTTGAACGTCTGTTTTTGTGAAATCAACAAAAAAATACACCATGTCATAGTGACATTTTTCAAATCCAATCAGTTTTCCACATTGATTCAACGTCATCAGAGTGATTTTGGCCCAGTGGG